>NC_092224.1:17484348-17641848 GCF_036320965.1 Panulirus ornatus
CGTAATTAACGTGCTCCACTTTCTAGTGTCTACGCAAAAATCCACGCCTCCACTGGAGCGCAGAAAGCCACGCCTCCGCCGAAGCGCCAAAAATCCGCGCCTCCGCTGGAGCGCAGAAAGCCACGCGTCAACCGGGGCGTTGAGATGTTAGTCACGTGGCAGAACCTGGACCTCCCAGCCCCGGTGTGGTGTGGTGTGGTGTGGTGTGGTGGCTGGTCCACCAGCAGCACTGATTCCATGGCCTTATTTACGACATTGATTGAGGTATCTTATCATCGGCCAATTTGTGGAAATATTCCCTAATTGTGGGTATGATAGAACACGTAGGGTCAAGGCTTAAGGTATTCCAGCGAAGACAGGTGTTTGCACATCAGCGGGTAAGGAAGGACGTTGGAGGTGTGCACTTGACGGGAGGTCCACTGTCTGCGCTGCTTCAGCCCAGGTGGACCTAATAGAAGAGGCCTTCAGGAACGCCCCACACGTCATGGCGAACTTCAGGCAGACTTTCCCCCTCCGTATTATATCCTGCAGAAGGCGATGTGGAGGAGGAGCGTTTGCCTGAGGGCCTGGCATGACGTGTGTAGGTTTCTGAGGACGTCTCCTTTTTAGGTCCTCGAGGGCTGGAGCAGCTCAGGTAATAGGCCTACCCTCACTGTGACACATGAGACGACGATATACACCTGAAGGTGTCTTCCTCAGCTGATAGGAACATGAACATACAAAAGGATGATCCTATGGGATCCTGCCCTTGTGTAGTATACAGTGTTGGATGTCCCCAAAGGAAGATTAGACCTGATTCCTTGTGACGTTCAGATGATTATCTTCTTGTCCCACTGTCTCCCAGATGGCGAGTAGAGAGGCCACGGGTTACGGTTCAAGACACTGGGAAAGTTCAGACGTCAGCCGTAGGACTGTGTCAGCCCTCAGCCCCCCTCCCGACCAGGGATGGGCAATTCTCTCAGCCTGTGTAGACGCAACAAGTCTCATCATGATATAAGAGCAGTGTTGACTGGGCCAGTTCTCCCTCAACCTGTGTTATGGGCTAATTTCCTCATCGAGGAAGGACGGGGCTATGTTATCCTAGATTTGAAAATGTTAATTGTCTCTTGATGGGAAAACGGTGTTTAGTTTACTATCTTTATAGCCTAATTTTTTCGTGATGAAAACCCAGTGTTAAGTTAGCCATTGTACATTCACCTGCAGTGTTAAAACTGTTCCATGATGTAATGTACAGTATGTACGGGGCAATCTTACCCTTACCCTCAGTCATAGTGTGGTCACCTTACGGGAGGAAATGGTGTTAACTGAGCCACTGAGCTGCTGTACCCTCCCTCACCCGCAGTCTTTGCGAGGGAAGAAGGACTGGGTTGGCGTGGTGGTGCACCTCGTCCACGGCCCAGGCGAGGAGGAGGGACGGTGTTGAGACACACCACCGTAGTCTTCATCTTAATACCACACCCTTGACTCGTGAATGTGATCCACGTTACCCACACGAGTCACGCCAACAACTACATCTGCAACGGGAGAGGAAACACCTGCAACAGGAAAGTCCTCACCTGCCGGCGGGAGTAAATACATCTGCATCATCTCATATCAGCTCCAGGAATAACTGAATACAAGATGAAAGAATACAACTTCCTGTAGAGCAGCAATTACAGCTATAACAGCAGTATTAACCACCACAGCTGTTTAGAGCAGCAATTACAGCTACAGCAGCAGTATTAACCACCACAGCTGTTTAGAGCAGCAGTTACAGCTACAACAGCAGTATTAACCACCACAGCTGTTTAGAGCAGCAATTACAGCTACAACAGCAGTATTAACTACCACAGCAACAGCTGTATTTAAAACTGTAACAGTTACTTACTTGTACAGCAGGAAATGTCTACAGCGGGAGTAACTAAGTCTACAGTGGAAATGATCACCTCTACGGCGGCTACATGTACATCTACAACAGCATGAACAGCAGTAAGATTTATATCAACGAAAGTTACTACATATGCAAGAGAGACATCTGCATTTGCAACCAGAATAACTACATCTACAACAGCACTAAACAACATCTGCAACAATAATAACAACATCAGCCTCTACAACCCAGGGCCGCTAAATAATCATGTTGATATAATTGTTGTCAACACATCACTTACCGCTCGCTAATGTCCGACACACACTCCAAATGGACATTTCGTTGTGACTGTTTTATATTCCTCCTTCCCCCACGAAGCCATTAGTCAAATATCGCAAAAGAGAGAGAGAGGAAAAAATATCCTTTGAAAAGGTTGTCACGCGATTTTTATGAGCTTTTAAATGTGTCTGAATAAAACGAGCTTTTTCAATGAAGGAATTATGAGTTCTAGTTGTTGTATGTGTTGTAGGTATGAGGAGTGAGACTCATTCTTGGTATAATTTTTTTTTTTTGGAGGGAATGAGTCTCACAAGTCATGTAATAGGGTTCTACATCTTTTTTTTGTTTATTCTGCAATGAAGAGATTTAATTATACATGTCTGTCCTGTTACTCATAATGAAGAGTCCACAGTATATGTGTGTGTGTGTCCTGTAACTCATTGTGAAGAGGCTACAGTATATGTGTGTGTGTCCTGTAACTCATTGTGAAGAGGCTACAGTATATGTGTGTGTGTCCTGTAACTCATTGTGAAGAGGCTACAGTATATGTGTGTGTGTCCTGTAACTCATTGTGAAGAGGCTACAGTATATGTGTGTGTGTCCTGTAACTCATTGTGAAGAGGCTACAGTATATGTGTGTGTGTCCTGTAACTCATTGTGAAGAGGCTACAGTATATGTGTGTGTGTCCTGTAACTCATTGTGAAGAGGCTACAGTATATGTGTGTGTGTCCTGTAACTCATTGTGAAGAGGCTACAGTATATGTGTGTGTGTCCTGTAACTCATTGTGAAGAGGCTACAGTATATGTGTGTGTCCTGTAACTCATTGTGAAGAGGCTACAGTATATGTGTGTGTGTCCTGTAACTCATTGTGAAGAGGCTACAGTATATGTGTGTGTGTCCTGTAACTCATTGAGAAGAGGCTACAGTATATGTGTGTGTGTCCTGTAAGTCATTGTGAAGAGGCTACAGTATATGTGTGTGTGTGTCCTGTAACTCATTTTGAAGAGGCTACAGTATATGTGTGTGTGTCCTGTAACTCATTGTAAAGAGGCTACAGTATATGTGTGCTTTCTGTAATATGAAGAGTCTACAGTATATGTGTGTGTGTGACCTGTAACTCATTGTGAAGAGGTTACAGTATATGTGTGCTTTTTGTAATATGAAGAGCCTATAGTATGTATATGTGTGTGTGTGTGTGTGTGTGTGTGTGTGTGTGTGTTTTCAGATTAGCACCGAGTCGACCAAACTTGACATATACGTATGTCGTATACAGACGACTCAGTCAGTCAGCAGAAATCTAGATGTCGCCTCGTACAACGGTCTACAGCGAGCAATGAAGGCTACAGATTACATCATCGCGGGAGATATGTGAACCTACAGACACCAACGGACGAAATATAACAGGTGTAGACAACGAACCTGCCAGACTTAACGAGTTTGTTGAAGATTATGATTTTCTCTGCCAGACCGTTCCAGTATTGAGGAGGGAGGCTGATGTACTTGATCTAAGTTTTGCGTCTCGTTTGTTCTCGTTTGTTGGTGAACATACAGGTAATGCCACCATGACACAGTTAGGTGTGATGTACATCTCAAAACCCACGTCCCTAAAGATAGCGTTCTTAACCCTTTAACTTTCGAAGGGCGAATTTTGAAGAGTAGAACGACCCATACAAGAATGTCACCTCAGATGGTTCATGCCCAGAGGAAGTATAGGGATTTTTTAAGCGACTGTTTATGCACCAACAAGACAAGTAATCCTCAGGTATCACAAGAGCAATAAAGTGATGAAATAGACATACCGTGTTTCGTTTTTCTCCACGAGTAGTGAAAAACATCAAACATAACAATTGCCAAACCCGCTAACTTGTATTTTCAGCAAATCTCTTCAGGACATAAAAGTACCGCAGGACAGAAGAATGGCAGAGGTTACCTCTGCATTAAAAATAAGAAGCCGTTGAAATGTCTGGCAATTATCGTCCTTTTAACTTTACCTCAGTTTTACGCAAACTTCTGGTGTCGATTGATAGAGTTAAATCGTAGCTTGGCTTGAGCAACATCGTCTGATCGTGCCACACAAACCTACTTGAATTCTGTCATAAACTTTTCAGTTCCCAGGACAATCCTGAAGCAATAGATATTGAATTTCTTGACTTCCTAAAGTCATTCGATGAAATTCTCCCACGATAAGTTGATGCTTAAAGTCAGGGACTTGGGGGATTACTGGTAGCACTGGAAACTGGAGCGCAACTTGGTTACGTAATAGCAAGAAAAGATTCGTAATGAATAGTGAATCATTATCGTTGTCACCAGTGACAAGCGGGGTCCCCCAGGGATCCATCCTTGGGCCTATACTTTCCGTCATTTATGTCAATGACATTGATGTAGGGCTGACGTACCTGGTGTCTATATTTGCAGACGACACAAAAATCGGCAATGCCATATTAACGGAAGATATACTAAGATTACAAGAGGATGTAAACAAAATTTCTCCCAGTTCTGAAACAAAGCAACCAAGAAATCAAATAAGATGTTAGGATTTATTAACAGAGGATGTAATATTGTCGCTATATTTATGTCTAGTTAGACTCGCCTTGAATATGCAATGCAGTTCTGGCCTCCCTACCTGATTAACGGTATCCTTGAATAAGCAGCAGTGCCACGAAGGGCAAATAAGTTGATTCCATCCTGACATAAGTCAAATGAGAGCAGACCGCGAGAATTAAATTTGTTGTCTCGAGGCAGACGAACAGGTTAGTTAGAGGGTGAATTTGAATGAAGAAATTGGAGACAGTGGAGTGTTTTAGAGACTTGGGAGTGGACATGGAGGCAAATGGAAACATGGAAGCGAGTCGTAGGGTGGGTGAGGGGGCGAAGGTACTTGGAGCATTAAGGAATGTGTGGAAAGAGAGGTCGTAATTTGGGATGGCGAAAATTGTTATGTTTGAAGGTACAGGACTCCCAATGATGTTCTGTGGTTGAGAGGTATGGACTTTAGATGATGATGTGCGGATTAGGGTGGATATGTTGGAAAATGGATTGTTTGAGGACAATACGTGATGTGAGGTGGCTTGATCCAGCGAGTAAGAAACGGTTAAGAGAGAGATTGGTAATAAGTAGAGTGCTGTTGAGGGAGCAGAAGAGGGTGTGCTGAAATGTTTTGGGCATATGGGGAGAACGAGTGGTGAGAAGTTGACAAAAGAGGATATATGTGTTAAAAGTGGAGTGGACAAGGATAAAGGGTGACCAAATTGCAGATGGAAGAATGGTGACAAAAGATTTAGAAAGATCGGAGCCTGAACGTGCAGGAGGGTGAAAGGCGTGCGCAGAACAAAGTGAATTGGAACAGTGTTGTTTATAAGGGTTGACGTACTGTCAGTGGACTAAACCAGGGCAAGAGAAGCGTCCAGGGTAAACATGGAAAGGTTTGTGGGGCTTGGTTGTGTACAGGGAGCCGTGCATTGCACGTGACAGCTAGAGAATGGATGAGAGCGAATGCAGCCTTTTGTCGTCTGTTTTCGGCGCTACCTCCTAAAATGGGAAACGACGGACAATTAAAAACATAGAATATGTATATATATATATATATATATATATATATATATATATATATATATATATATATATATATATATATATATATATTATTCATTCATTTATTTAATTTTTGTTAATTCATCCTTGAAGGAATAATGGACGATGCAGCACTGTATATCAACGCTACAAACCTGATGAGGATTGTTATAGTTAAATGTTGAGAAGGAAAACCTAATGTGATGATCCTGTCAAATAAATCATCCTATAGCTTCAGAATTAAGAAACGGGATACGTATCTTATCGTGCACGTAATTCAATCACCTGACAGACTCCTCGGCGAAGAAAGCTGCAAAGAGACAGGAATGGTGATCATTCTTACCAGTATGGGTCAGAGATAACAGAGGCCCTGAAGGTCAACGATGAGGAGAGAGAGAGAGAGAGAGAGAGAGAGAGAGAGAGAGAGAGAGAGAGAGAGAGAGAGAGAGAGTGCAGACAAGCGTGTGGGTTGGATGCAGACAGAGTGAGAGGCAAAGCAGCCCGCAGATCCAACAGATATGTGCACATTGCTTTATGGAAACACACCCACCTCCCACCCCTGCACGTACAGCCCCTGGCCGCCTCACCAGGCTTGCCTCCCGAGTGTTCCAGCCATCATTATCATCATCATCATCATCACTGTGCAAACCTGCATAAAGAGGATGATTTAATTCATCCCACATGAGAGTGTCGTGTTCCCAGGAGAATGAAGTTCTTGAAAACATTGTGTGGCGTAATGGTGAGTCCACCCTCCTCCCCCATCCATCCCCCGCCCCCCTTCCCTTCCTCTCTTCATCCCATCTCTTCCCCCAGTCTTCAACCCCCCCTCCCCCCCTCTTGAATTTGCAGTAAAGTTACCAAAGTTAAATAGTTGTAGTTATAAAAGTGATATGAAAAAAAGATGATGTTTATACTTAAAGAATTTTGATAACTTTTGATAAAGGTGATAAGCGACTGTGAACGTGGAAGACGAAGCAAAAGCGAGGATATCAGGAAGACCTGATGATCCTTGCACTGTTAAGCCCTGGACCTTAACGACTGGGTCAAAGGTCAGGTCACCATACCCTCCCAAAAACAAAGATAAGGTCGAGTTCGAGAGGAGGTTAGCAAGCAAGAACGATAAGGTCGAGTTCGAGAGAAAGTTAGCCGGCAGGTGAGTGTGTGGCTCCTGGACTGAAAATGGAGATTTAACGACAGTAGTCCCTCTCTCATGACGCTCCATCTACTGGTGTGATGAGGGAGGTCCATGTCTTTAAGGCGCGTCCTCCCTCGTCTACAGTGCATAAGACTTGTAAGGTGAGGTTGTGGGAGGGAGGGTGTGTGTGTGTGTGTGAGGGGGAGAGGGAGGAGGACGAGCGCAGACGAACCTCGACGTCGCTGGACTGAAAATATTCTCCACGAAAAGTTTGTTTACTAACAAGACTTGGGAACTTCCCGGGGACTCATCAGCGTAAGAGAACATTACACAATAAAAGAAGGAGAGAAAAGTTAGCCGAGACAAATTTCTAGTAGCGAGAGAGACAAGCGAAGGGCTTCCCAGCTCCCTGTTGAGACGAGATAATGACAGTCATCTCGCGTGTACAGGCGGACTTGTCCAGTTTGACAAGGCTTACACGGTCCTATGGCGTTAATTCTTAAATCATTTTAGTCCTGGAAGTCTTTGATGAAGAGTGTTGCTCTGTACTGCTGAGAACTCCTTACCTGAACCTGACTCTGATCATGACTATAGATAGGCTCGTCTGCTACCTGGCGCGGTTGCTGGGACCGGTTCCTAGCATGGTTTCTGGGTCTGGTTCCTGGCACGGTTTCTGGGAATGGTTCCTGGCACGGTTGCTGGGAGTGTTTCCTGGCACGGTTTCTGGGAATGGTTCCTGGCACGGTTTCTGGGAATGGTTCCTGGCACGGTTTCTGGGAATGGTTCCTGGCACGGTTTCTGGGAATGGTTCCTGGCACGGTTTCTGGGAATGGTTCCTGGCACGGTTTCTGGGAATGGTTCCTGGCACGGTTTCTGGGAATGGTTCCTGGCACGGTTTCTGGGAATGGTTCCTGGCACGGTTTCTGGGAATGGTTCCTGGCACGGTTTCTGGGAATGGTTCCTGGCACGGTTTCTGGGAATGGTTCCTGGCACGGTTTCTGGGAATGGTTCCTGGCACGGTTTCTGGGAATGGTTCCTGGCACGGTTTCTGGGAATGGTTCCTGGCACGGTTTCTGGGAATGGTTCCTGGCACGGTTTCTGGGAATGGTTCCTGGCACGGTTTCTGGGAATGGTTCCTGGCACGGTTTCTGGGAATGGTTCCTGGCACGGTTTCTGGGAATGGTTCCTGGCACGGTTTCTGGGAATGGTTCCTGGCACGGTTTCTGGGAATGGTTCCTGGCACGGTTTCTGGGAATGGTTCCTGGCACGGTTTCTGGGAATGGTTCCTGGCACGGTTTCTGGGAATGGTTCCTGGCACGGTTTCTGGGAATGGTTCCTGGCACGGTTTCTGGGAATGGTTCCTGGCACGGTTTCTGGGAATGGTTCCTGGCACGGTTTCTGGGAATGGTTCCTGGCACGGTTTCTGGGAATGGTTCCTGGCACGGTTTCTGGGAATGGTTCCTGGCACGGTTTCTGGGAATGGTTCCTGGCACGGTTTCTGGGAATGGTTCCTGGCACGGTTTCTGGGAATGGTTCCTGGCACGGTTTCTGGGAATGGTTCCTGGCACGGTTTCTGGGAATGGTTCCTGGCACGGTTTCTGGGAATGGTTCCTGGCACGGTTTCTGGGAATGGTTCCTGGCACGGTTTCTGGGAATGGTTCCTGGCACGGTTTCTGGGAATGGTTCCTGGCACGGTTTCTGGGAATGGTTCCTGGCACGGTTTCTGGGAATGGTTCCTGGCACGGTTTCTGGGAATGGTTCCTGGCACGGTTTCTGGGAATGGTTCCTGGCACGGTTTCTGGGAATGGTTCCTGGCACGGTTTCTGGGAATGGTTCCTGGCACGGTTTCTGGGAATGGTTCCTGGCACGGTTTCTGGGAATGGTTCCTGGCACGGTTTCTGGGAATGGTTCCTGGCACGGTTTCTGGGAATGGTTCCTGGCACGGTTTCTGGGAATGGTTCCTGGCACGGTTTCTGGGAATGGTTCCTGGCACGGTTTCTGGGAATGGTTCCTGGCACGGTTTCTGGGAATGGTTCCTGGCACGGTTTCTGGGAATGGTTCCTGGCACGGTTTCTGGGAATGGTTCCTGGCACGGTTTCTGGGAATGGTTCCTGGCACGGTTTCTGGGAATGGTTCCTGGCACGGTTTCTGGGAATGGTTCCTGGCACGGTTTCTGGGAATGGTTCCTGGCACGGTTTCTGGGAATGGTTCCTGGCACGGTTTCTGGGAATGGTTCCTGGCACGGTTTCTGGGAATGGTTCCTGGCACGGTTTCTGGGAATGGTTCCTGGCACGGTTTCTGGGAATGGTTCCTGGCACGGTTTCTGGGAATGGTTCCTGGCACGGTTTCTGGGAATGGTTCCTGGCACGGTTTCTGGGAATGGTTCCTGGCACGGTTTCTGGGAATGGTTCCTGGCACGGTTTCTGGGAATGGTTCCTGGCACGGTTTCTGGGAATGGTTCCTGGCACGGTTTCTGGGAATGGTTCCTGGCACGGTTTCTGGGAATGGTTCCTGGCACGGTTTCTGGGAATGGTTCCTGGCACGGTTTCTGGGAATGGTTCCTGGCACGGTTTCTGGGAATGGTTCCTGGCACGGTTTCTGGGAATGGTTCCTGGCACGGTTTCTGGGAATGGTTCCTGGCACGGTTTCTGGGAATGGTTCCTGGCACGGTTTCTGGGAATGGTTCCTGGCACGGTTTCTGGGAATGGTTCCTGGCACGGTTTCTGGGAATGGTTCCTGGCACGGTTTCTGGGAATGGTTCCTGGCACGGTTTCTGGGAATGGTTCCTGGCACGGTTTCTGGGAATGGTTCCTGGCACGGTTTCTGGGAATGGTTCCTGGCACGGTTTCTGGGAATGGTTCCTGGCACGGTTTCTGGGAATGGTTCCTGGCACGGTTTCTGGGAATGGTTCCTGGCACGGTTTCTGGGAATGGTTCCTGGCACGGTTTCTGGGAATGGTTCCTGGCACGGTTTCTGGGAATGGTTCCTGGCACGGTTTCTGGGAATGGTTCCTGGCACGGTTTCTGGGAATGGTTCCTGGCACGGTTTCTGGGAATGGTTCCTGGCACGGTTTCTGGGAATGGTTCCTGGCACGGTTTCTGGGAATGGTTCCTGGCACGGTTTCTGGGAATGGTTCCTGGCACGGTTTCTGGGAATGGTTCCTGGCACGGTTTCTGGGAATGGTTCCTGGCACGGTTTCTGGGAATGGTTCCTGGCACGGTTTCTGGGAATGGTTCCTGGCACGGTTTCTGGGAATGGTTCCTGGCACGGTTTCTGGGAATGGTTCCTGGCACGGTTTCTGGGAATGGTTCCTGGCACGGTTTCTGGGAATGGTTCCTGGCACGGTTTCTGGGAATGGTTCCTGGCACGGTTTCTGGGAATGGTTCCTGGCACGGTTTCTGGGAATGGTTCCTGGCACGGTTTCTGGGAATGGTTCCTGGCACGGTTTCTGGGAATGGTTCCTGGCACGGTTTCTGGGAATGGTTCCTGGCACGGTTTCTGGGAATGGTTCCTGGCACGGTTTCTGGGAATGGTTCCTGGCACGGTTTCTGGGAATGGTTCCTGGCACGGTTTCTGGGAATGGTTCCTGGCACGGTTTCTGGGAATGGTTCCTGGCACGGTTTCTGGGAATGGTTCCTGGCACGGTTTCTGGGAATGGTTCCTGGCACGGTTTCTGGGAATGGTTCCTGGCACGGTTTCTGGGAATGGTTCCTGGCACGGTTTCTGGGAATGGTTCCTGGCACGGTTTCTGGGAATGGTTCCTGGCACGGTTTCTGGGAATGGTTCCTGGCACGGTTTCTGGGAATGGTTCCTGGCACGGTTTCTGGGAATGGTTCCTGGCACGGTTTCTGGGAATGGTTCCTGGCACGGTTTCTGGGAATGGTTCCTGGCACGGTTTCTGGGAATGGTTCCTGGCACGGTTTCTGGGAATGGTTCCTGGCACGGTTTCTGGGAATGGTTCCTGGCACGGTTTCTGGGAATGGTTCCTGGCACGGTTTCTGGGAATGGTTCCTGGCACGGTTTCTGGGAATGGTTCCTGGCACGGTTTCTGGGAATGGTTCCTGGCACGGTTTCTGGGAATGGTTCCTGGCACGGTTTCTGGGAATGGTTCCTGGCACGGTTTCTGGGAATGGTTCCTGGCACGGTTTCTGGGAATGGTTCCTGGCACGGTTTCTGGGAATGGTTCCTGGCACGGTTTCTGGGAATGGTTCCTGGCACGGTTTCTGGGAATGGTTCCTGGCACGGTTTCTGGGAATGGTTCCTGGCACGGTTTCTGGGAATGGTTCCTGGCACGGTTTCTGGGAATGGTTCCTGGCACGGTTTCTGGGAATGGTTCCTGGCACGGTTTCTGGGAATGGTTCCTGGCACGGTTTCTGGGAATGGTTCCTGGCACGGTTTCTGGGAATGGTTCCTGGCACGGTTTCTGGGAATGGTTCCTGGCACGGTTTCTGGGAATGGTTCCTGGCACGGTTTCTGGGAATGGTTCCTGGCACGGTTTCTGGGAATGGTTCCTGGCACGGTTTCTGGGAATGGTTCCTGGCACGGTTTCTGGGAATGGTTCCTGGCACGGTTTCTGGGAATGGTTCCTGGCACGGTTTCTGGGAATGGTTCCTGGCACGGTTTCTGGGAATGGTTCCTGGCACGGTTTCTGGGAATGGTTCCTGGCACGGTTTCTGGGAATGGTTCCTGGCACGGTTTCTGGGAATGGTTCCTGGCACGGTTTCTGGGAATGGTTCCTGGCACGGTTTCTGGGAATGGTTCCTGGCACGGTTTCTGGGAATGGTTCCTGGCACGGTTTCTGGGAATGGTTCCTGGCACGGTTTCTGGGAATGGTTCCTGGCACGGTTTCTGGGAATGGTTCCTGGCACGGTTTCTGGGAATGGTTCCTGGCACGGTTTCTGGGAATGGTTCCTGGCACGGTTTCTGGGAATGGTTCCTGGCACGGTTTCTGGGAATGGTTCCTGGCACGGTTTCTGGGAATGGTTCCTGGCACGGTTTCTGGGAATGGTTCCTGGCACGGTTTCTGGGAATGGTTCCTGGCACGGTTTCTGGGAATGGTTCCTGGCACGGTTTCTGGGAATGGTTCCTGGCACGGTTTCTGGGAATGGTTCCTGGCACGGTTTCTGGGAATGGTTCCTGGCACGGTTTCTGGGAATGGTTCCTGGCACGGTTTCTGGGAATGGTTCCTGGCACGGTTTCTGGGAATGGTTCCTGGCACGGTTTCTGGGAATGGTTCCTGGCACGGTTTCTGGGAATGGTTCCTGGCACGGTTTCTGGGAATGGTTCCTGGCACGGTTTCTGGGAATGGTTCCTGGCACGGTTTCTGGGAATGGTTCCTGGCACGGTTTCTGGGAATGGTTCCTGGCACGGTTTCTGGGAATGGTTCCTGGCACGGTTTCTGGGAATGGTTCCTGGCACGGTTTCTGGGAATGGTTCCTGGCACGGTTTCTGGGAATGGTTCCTGGCACGGTTTCTGGGAATGGTTCCTGGCACGGTTTCTGGGAATGGTTCCTGGCACGGTTTCTGGGAATGGTTCCTGGCACGGTTTCTGGGAATGGTTCCTGGCACGGTTTCTGGGAATGGTTCCTGGCACGGTTTCTGGGAATGGTTCCTGGCACGGTTTCTGGGAATGGTTCCTGGCACGGTTTCTGGGAATGGTTCCTGGCACGGTTTCTGGGAATGGTTCCTGGCACGGTTTCTGGGAATGGTTCCTGGCACGGTTTCTGGGAATGGTTCCTGGCACGGTTTCTGGGAATGGTTCCTGGCACGGTTTCTGGGAATGGTTCCTGGCACGGTTTCTGGGAATGGTTCCTGGCACGGTTTCTGGGAATGGTTCCTGGCACGGTTTCTGGGAATGGTTCCTGGCACGGTTTCTGGGAATGGTTCCTGGCACGGTTTCTGGGAATGGTTCCTGGCACGGTTTCTGGGAATGGTTCCTGGCACGGTTTCTGGGAATGGTTCCTGGCACGGTTTCTGGGAATGGTTCCTGGCACGGTTTCTGGGAATGGTTCCTGGCACGGTTTCTGGGAATGGTTCCTGGCACGGTTTCTGGGAATGGTTCCTGGCACGGTTTCTGGGAATGGTTCCTGGCACGGTTTCTGGGAATGGTTCCTGGCACGGTTTCTGGGAATGGTTCCTGGCACGGTTTCTGGGAATGGTTCCTGGCACGGTTTCTGGGAATGGTTCCTGGCACGGTTTCTGGGAATGGTTCCTGGCACGGTTTCTGGGAATGGTTCCTGGCACGGTTTCTGGGAATGGTTCCTGGCACGGTTTCTGGGAATGGTTCCTGGCACGGTTTCTGGGAATGGTTCCTGGCACGGTTTCTGGGAATGGTTCCTGGCACGGTTTCTGGGAATGGTTCCTGGCACGGTTTCTGGGAATGGTTCCTGGCACGGTTTCTGGGAATGGTTCCTGGCACGGTTTCTGGGAATGGTTCCTGGCACGGTTTCTGGGAATGGTTCCTGGCACGGTTTCTGGGAATGGTTCCTGGCACGGTTTCTGGGAATGGTTCCTGGCACGGTTTCTGGGAATGGTTCCTGGCACGGTTTCTGGGAATGGTTCCTGGCACGGTTTCTGGGAATGGTTCCTGGCACGGTTTCTGGGAATGGTTCCTGGCACGGTTTCTGGGAATGGTTCCTGGCACGGTTTCTGGGAATGGTTCCTGGCACGGTTTCTGGGAATGGTTCCTGGCACGGTTTCTGGGAATGGTTCCTGGCACGGTTTCTGGGAATGGTTCCTGGCACGGTTTCTGGGAATGGTTCCTGGCACGGTTTCTGGGAATGGTTCCTGGCACGGTTTCTGGGAATGGTTCCTGGCACGGTTTCTGGGAATGGTTCCTGGCACGGTTTCTGGGAATGGTTCCTGGCACGGTTTCTGGGAATGGTTCCTGGCACGGTTTCTGGGAATGGTTCCTGGCACGGTTTCTGGGAATGGTTCCTGGCACGGTTTCTGGGAATGGTTCCTGGCACGGTTTCTGGGAATGGTTCCTGGCACGGTTTCTGGGAATGGTTCCTGGCACGGTTTCTGGGAATGGTTCCTGGCACGGTTTCTGGGAATGGTTCCTGGCACGGTTTCTGGGAATGGTTCCTGGCACGGTTTCTGGGAATGGTTCCTGGCACGGTTTCTGGGAATGGTTCCTGGCACGGTTTCTGGGAATGGTTCCTGGCACGGTTTCTGGGAATGGTTCCTGGCACGGTTTCTGATAAGTAATTCAGTCATTTTTGTTCAGTTGTTATGAAAACCTCACATACCATGAAAAGTTGTGAATGAATTATTCAGTGCTGTCCAATCCTGGCTGACATTTTCCCCTCGCTGTGTGACTTTATATTTCCTTCGCTATTTGAGACCTCGTCTCGGGTGCTCTTGTGAACTCTGTATCCTTTACTGCGCGGCAGCCCACTGCACAGGTAGGAATGCCCGATAAATTAGCTGTTTTTGTGGCAGAAATCCAATTTACGATATTTCTCCCCAGACCAGTGGTAGTGGTCGAGTGTCCTATGTTTACAACACAGTGTGTCTACACCTGTGTCCTGCCCAGTGATGACTCGATAGCGAAGAAAAGACGTAGACACCAAAGGTCATGACGACAGTGTGTAAACACAGATGCTTTTGCAGGACTACCCCTCTGGCCTTGGTCCCGCTGTTGTAGTGGTAATGTGACTGAAGTATGGTGACCTGGACCTGATATAGTGGCACGTAACGATGGAGGTGATCGAGAGTCACGATAAAAGCAGTGTTCATGGGGGCAGTGCTCCCCTGAAACGCCTTTCTTATCTGAAGGTAACCAACGGGAGGTCGACTGTTAACGTGTTAACTGCGTCATGATGGTTCACACCGCAGTTCTCTGTTCCTAGAATATATATTTTTTTTCGTCATATATTACGTGCGTAATTAGAAAATAATTTGCAATGATAGACCAGTGATCCTGTGGGCGATCAGGGAGATGAGTAGTGAGATATCAGGAAAATGTTAGTAAAGTATAAGGCACATAGTATATAATTGCTGACCTTATTGCGAGGCGCCACGTTTGGGGAAACGTTCCTTTTAAATGGTAAATTACATTTTGGAGGAAATCAGCATTTCAGAAATATGATTTGTAAATTTGTCGTTTTGTAAAATGTTTCTGAAATATGTCGCGAGTCTTTCTCCCCCTCCTGAGGGTGGAGGTACCTGCCTTAGGATGGCAGCTGGGGTGGGGGTATGGGGCTGATGGGGAGGGAGGGAAGGAGTAGGGTGTTGGCAGGCGAGGACGTAATGGTGTGATGGGTGGTAAGAGTTGTCTTAAAGTTGCATGTGGAGGTGAGGTACTGGGTCTTGGGGGGAGGGCTGGAGGGGTCCGTAATGGTCTGATGGCAGCAGTTAAGAGGTGTCTTAAAGTGGTGGTGAGAGTGGGGGCCCAGGCCGCCCGCCCGCCCGCCCGGTCAATCACGGCTTCAAGAGCAGCCTCGCTACAGCCCACCACCTGCCTGCGTGTCACACTCCTGCCGGAGTCGTGGTGGGTGTTGCGTCATCACCAGCAGCAGCGTCCACCTTCTCCCTCCCCCCAACACCCTGACCCAACTCGCTTCCTCCCTCCTCCCTCCTCCCTCACACCCTAGCCTACCTCACCTTCTCCCTCCCTGCACAGTGGCCCACCTCACCTTCTCCCTGGCCCTCATCTTCAAGCGCTTCCTCTGCCCAACATTTGAGTGCATTAAGTCGTTAAAAGCCAAAAAAATATCCTGCTGCAGTATTTTCAGATCCGCTTGAGATGTATGGCTCATTCTGAGGGAAGCCATAGATAACCTTAAATACCTTGTTGCTATATATCAACCCCCTGAGCATGGCTATACCGCCCTTGACCACGACGGTACGACCCTGACCGCGGTGGTACGACCCTTGAACACGACGGTACGGCCCTTGACCACGGCGGTCTGACCACGACGGTACGACCCTTGACCACGGCGGTACGACCCTTGACCACGACGGTACAACCCTTGACCTCGACGGTACGACCCTTGACCACGGCGGTACGGCCCCTGACCACGACGGTATGACCCTTGACCACGGCGGTACGGCCCCTGACCACGACGGTATGACCCTTGACCACGGCGGTACGGCCCCTGACCACGACGGTATGACCCTTGACCACGGCGGTACGGCCCCTGACCACGACGGTACGACCATTGACCGCAACAATACGACCCTTGACCACGACGGTACGGCATTGACCACAACGATACGACCCTTGGGTGTGATAATATAGCCTTTGACCAGACCCTTACAGTCAGATGACTATACCTAAAGGTCGTGCCGTGGTTCTCAGTGGGTTAAATGACTACAGAAGAAAATACCATGATGAGGACAAGGCGAGCCCTGGTGTGGGGTAGAGGGCTTTCGGCTCTACCTGTAGTAGCAGACCTCGGGACCTGATGACCACTTAACACACACCCTAAAGTGTTAACGGAGGAGGTGAGGTTAGCGGGGAGATGCCGGGAGCCATGATGACCTCGCATAACCCCCTGAGCGAGAAGCAAGGCTTAGCATCTTGGCTGGACCATATAATCTTGGTGATGTCTGGTGATGCCACCATTGTGTCTCGGGAGTGCGGTAGACGCCTGGGGGTCGTCAGCGTCATCACTACCCCCTTTGGAAGGATACCCGGCCGTTAAGTCATCAGTGTATGGAAATAATTAGTGTTGGTCAAGTGGGTATGGTTGATGTGTCGCACTCGGGGTCTCCTGACGAGCGTTCCTGCTGCTGCGTCCTTTATATAACACCGGGTACCTCCAGTCACGACGCTCTGCTGCTGACCAGAGAAGGGTGGGTCTCTCTCTCTCTCTCTCTCTCTCTCTCTCTCTCTCTCTCTCTCTCTCTCTCTCTCTCCACTCGATGCACATATTCTTCTCCTCACCTTCCCATCATTCCCATCACTCACCCACCTCCTCTTTCCATCTTCCCCTCGTTCGCCTCCTCCTCCCTCCTCCTCCCATCTTCCCCTTACTCGCCTCCTCCTCTCCCTCCTCCCTCCTCTGACCCTCCTCACGTCATCTCTCACTAAGTGAAATTATGATGGTTATGTTATTGCTTGCAGGACCAATATTGCTTGTGTATTGGGCTATGGATGTTTTTGTTGGTTGCTGTTTTATGAAGCCGGCCTCGCCAACAATGGTACGTAAGGATACTAGTCTTGTTGGAGGCTGTGTTGTTGTTGAGGTCCTTGGCTTGCTGCAGCTCCCTTATTGTTGGAGACTGATTACTGGCGGCCCGCGGGTGGGTACCTAGCTGGTGCTGTTACTGACTGTCACGTTGGTGTTGCTGCTGTTATTTTGGTGGTGTTGTTGTTATGTTGCTGTTATTTTGGTGTTGCTGTTGTTATGTTGCTGTTATTTTGGTGTTGCTGTTGTTATGTTTGCTGTTATTTTGGTGTTCGTTATTTTGGTGTTCCTGTTATTTTGGTGTTGCTGTTATGTTGCTGTTATTTTGGTGTTGCTGCTGTTATTTTGATGTTGATGCTGTTATTTTGGTGTTGCTGTCATGTTGCTGTTATTTTTGTGTTGCTGCTATGTTGCTGTTATTTTGATGTTGCTGCTGTTATGTTTGCTGTTATTTTGGTGTTGCTGCTGTTATTTTGGTGTTGGTGCTGTTATGTTTGCTGTTATTTTGGTGTTGCTGTTATGTTGCTGTTATTTTGGTTTTGATGTTATGTTGCTGTTATTTTGGGGTTTTTTGGTTATTTTGGTTTGTGTTATGTTGCTGTTATTTTGGTGTTTTGCTGTTATTTTGGTGTTTGATGTTATGTTGCTGTTAATTTTTGGGGTTGCTGTTATGTTGCTGTTATTTGGTGTTGTGTTGTTATGTTTGCTTGTTATTTTGGTGTTGGTTTTTTGGGGTTGCGTGTTATGTTGCTGTTATTTTGGGTTTTTTGTTGTTATGTTTTCTGTTATTTTGGTGTTGGGTTTTTTGTTGCTGTATTTTGGTTGTGTTATTTAGTTTGCTGTTATTTTGGTGTTTGTGTTATGTTGCTGTTATTTTGGTGTTGCTGCTGTTATGTTGCTGTTATTTTGGTTTTGTTTTTATGTTGTTGCCTGATTTTGGTGGTGCTGTTTTATTTTTTTTTAAATAACCTTATGTCGGGTGTCTCGGCGCGTAGCGAGGTGCGCAAGGGAAACCCGGACGAAAGAAAAGGGGCCCAAACCCCCTTCCCCCACAAAACATTGTAAAAATAGCGTCAAAAGCAAAATTCCTACCTCACCCTTCCTGGTTACCCAGAGTTAAGGGCCCTTGGAATTAACCACGGTGTTTCTGCTGTTTTTCTTGGATTTTGGGTATGACGCGTAAGTGCCAATTTGGTTTGTTGGGGTTAAAATTTTGGGTGCTGTGGGTTTTTTTGTGTTGTTGTTTTTTGTGTTATATGGTTGCCTGTGTTATTTGTTTTGGGAATTATTTTGGGCAGAATGCTTGGGTATTGTGGTGCTGCTGTTATAGTTTGCTGTTAATTTTGGTTTGCTCTTGTTTTTGTTAGTGTTGTTTTATGGTTGTTTTTATATTTGGTGTTGTTTTCTGGTTTTTTGGTGTTGTGTTATTTTTGGTGTTGCTGGGGTTTTTGTTAGTGAGTTATTTTGTCTTGGTGGTTATTTATGTGTTACTCTGTTAAGTTAGATTTTTTTTGTTGCTGTTATTTTTGGTGTTGCTGCTGTTATGTTGCAGTTAAATTTTTGGGTTTTTTGCTGTTTTTTTGTTGCTGTTATTTTGTGTTGCTCTGTTATGGTTTGCTGTTATTTTGGTGTTGCCTGTTGTTTTGTTGCTGTATTTTGGGTGTTTGCTGCTGTTGTTTTGGTGTTGCGCGTTATTTTGGTGTTGCGTTGTTATGTTTTGCCCCGTTAATTGGTGGCTGCAGTTATGTTGCATTATTTGGGTTGCTGTTGGAGTGCTGTTAATTGGTTGGTTTGCTAGCAAGGTTATGTTGCTGGGTATTTTGGAGTTGTGGTTTTGTATTGGCTGTTAGGTGTTGAGGGTTATGTTGCGTAATTTTGGTGTTGAGTTA
Organism: Panulirus ornatus; assembly: GCF_036320965.1. Taxonomy (NCBI): domain Eukaryota; kingdom Metazoa; phylum Arthropoda; class Malacostraca; order Decapoda; family Palinuridae; genus Panulirus; species Panulirus ornatus. Next base: position 17,503,209 of record NC_092224.1, read on the forward strand.
GGTTGCGTGATTTGTGTTGATGGGGTTTTTATGTGCTTTATTTGGTGGGTTGGTGAATTTGCAGTTATTTTGGTGTAGATAGTAGTCTGTTAGGGGTGAATGTTTTTAATGTTGCTTTATTTGGTGTTGATGTTATGTTGCTGTTATTTTGGTGTTGATGTTGTTATGTTGCTGTTATTTTGGTTTTGATGTTGTTATGTTGCTGTTATTTTGGTGTTGATGTTATGTTGCTGTTATTTTGGTTTTGATGTTGTTATGTTGCTGTTATTTTGGTGTTGATGCTGTTATGTTGCTGTTATATTGGTGTTGCTGTTGTTATGTTGGTTGCCCATGATTCCTCTGGACAAACACCCTACCAGAGCTGCAGGTGTTAGGCTGGAAATAGCAGAGTCAGGAGTTACGTGGAAGCTGCTGTCGACGGTGAAGACACCGTAAGGGTTCCATGAGTCAGGGTGTCATGGCATGTGACGTCGAAGGCGCTAGTGAGCGAGCTTGTGCGTCTTTGTGGAGGACGGCGAGACCAGGTTACGAAGGATGTCCATGGGAGAGAGGAGGGACCTTATGAGAATTGTCAAAGCCTCAAGATTGACCATGAGACACGAGAGGAGGAGGACACACAACAGCTGAATGGCTGGTGACCCGAAGGAGGAGGTGGAGCGTCTGTAGATAAGGTCGAAGATGGTTGGCCCTGACCTCACTTCTCTCTCCGTCGAGTGACGTGAGCAGGTAAGCCGCCAGGCTGGTGGAAGGGGTAAGCCACCAGGCTGGTTTACCAGTGTTGCTTCCTTTTGGCATTACGAGGTCAGGTGAGGTCGTGCGCCGTAACGTGCCACCACTTCAGGTCTCTGCAGGGAAAGGGAGAACTTTTTGGGGCGCGTGGGGAAAAAAAATATCGCATTTGGTTTGTTGTTGTTATACTGACGTTGCCATGATGTTATTTTGTTCTTGGCAATGATCTGTTGAGGCAGCCACTTCAGCCTTGAAGGTGTTATGCTGGTGCTGCGTTTTCCCCCCGTGGGGGGCGCTTTTAAAGGGCAATGCTGTGGTCTTGCTCTTGTTTCTTGTTACCCCCGTGTTGTTTATGTTGATGATGTTGTTATATTGGTGCTCCTGCTATGTTGGTGCCCCTGCTGTGTTGGTGCTCTCGTTACTGCTATGTTGGTGCACCTGCTGTGCTGGTGCTCTCGTTATATTAGTGCTCCTGCTATGTCGGTGCACCTGCTGTGTTGGTGCCCCTGCTATATTGGTGCTCGTGCTATGTTGATGCCCTGTTAAGCTGGTGCTCCTGCTATGCTGGTTGTCTTTCTACGTTGATGCTCCTTTTTAATGGCGCTGCTTCTATTAGGATCGTCCCGTTGTTGGAAAAACGGTCCATCCTAAAGACTTTAGTAGAGTATCACCTCTCTCTCTCTCTCTCTCTCTCTCTCTCTCTCTCTCTCTCTCTCTCTCTCTCTCTCTCTCTCTCTCTCTCTCTCTCTCTCTGTGTGTGTGTTTGTGTGTGTGTGTGTGTGTGTGTGTGTGTGTGTGTGTGTGTGGGTGGGTAGTGATCGCCCCCACCGTGTTGGGGGGCAGCGTCTGCCGGACCTGCCCGTCATCCTCGCTGTCAGTAAGTGTCACACGCCTGGCACATGCTAGCACCGAGCGTCCACCCCACACTGCTGCCCTTCACCTGCTGAAGTTCATGCACGGGCGCACGTCACTCATGAGACAGATAAGACCAACTTGAACGTCACTGGAAGACGTACCTAAACACACATCTGGCTAGTTTGGTCTCTCGAACAAATTGGAATTTACAGCGAGTGGGATATCGTGTCCTCAGGGTAGCGGCGGGGAATGAAGTGGCTACGTCGAATAAGTTTAAGAGATGTAAACACATGGGAGAAAAAAGTGCTAGTGATAGCTCAAGTTCAAAGAAGATGACCCAGACCAAATCAACCAGTGTTAAAGGCATTATTTAATTGTAGCGACCCCCTGTCGCTCCACAGGGTCACCTTAATGACGAGGTCTTGGCGTGGTGGCAGGTCACAGCGTGTGACCTTCCCTGACCTAATAATTATCAGAGAAATGAGTTTGGTGGCCCAACCTTCGGCTGCACCTGTGGTGTCAATTCCTGACACCCATACTCGATTGTCGACGGTGGCAGGGCAAAAGCTGCCTGTAATTGTTCCATTAAGTGGATGTCCTGGTCATTTCCATGAGGAGAGCTGTTCTTAAGAACCTACCCTCAGTACACCACTGTGGAGAAAGGTTACACCTTGCGATATTCGACTGCGACGTTTCCAGTTCCCTTTGGTAGCTCCACCTTCCACACTACTACCCCTTCATGACCTGGGGCATCACCGCAGGGGGGGGGGGGGGTGTCAGGCAGCTGACTTGCTCCAGACAAAGTGTACATCTCTGGTACCTGAAGTCTTGGCCATGTGACTCCCCAGACTCAAGCCGACCTTGGGTGTTTCTTGCGTCGGTAGAAGTCACCTACGTGACTCCTGACGTTTCATCGTCCTGGCAAGTTTCCTTGTGGTGCCTCATCTCCAACGCCCGCCATCACTGGCATCAAGGCTCTAGTGCTAAGACTATATCTTATGACTCAACCTGCCGCCACTGACTCTCTCCTTTCCCACCATAAACCTGGGCCTCCAGAAGCTCATGGCCAGTGGGCTGTTTTACCACGCGCTAAGTAACTATGTATAGACAATGCCTTCCTGTGATAGTACGGGAGAATGGCACACAGCAGAGGATGTATGTGTGAGGCCAATGTGAAGCGTACATTGGGTACAATACCAGGTTTGCTGTCGGAACGAATGCCACATATCCTGCTGATTACTCGTACTTTACACCATAGACGAACCTCAGTTGGATAGCAATCAGCTCTATGTATCGGACGATTGCCTTAGACAGGCCTGATAGTGTTCGTCGCTCCCATCATTGCTCCTCCGGAGAGTTTGTCGAAGAAGAGTGAAAAAAATGATGATTTAAGAACGACGGTGCATCCTTATAGCAAGGCCTTACGACCCTTGAGAACAACGGCAAGTCCCTTCGGTATGGTACACTAGCTTTTGACCTGATACTTAAGGCATCGTACCCAAGGGTTGTGTTGTTATTTTTAAGGATCGCGACGTCGTCCTGAAGACGTTAATGGCGTGGATAATTATGTTGAGACTCCTCAGCCGTGTACCAGACAGGCCTGGCACAGGTCTGGCACCACACACCGTAACACACGAGACCTGTCCGTCGTGCAGGCTCCTTACCTTGATTTCTTGCGGCCGCTTCAAATTCTGTTTTAATCTACTTACAGCACGTCGACCCCTGTATACCACTATCTCCAGTTCATTTTGTCTCATGCACGCCTTTCGCCCTCCTCCATGTTCAGGTCCCGACCACTCAAAATATTTTTTCATCCCTGCCTTCTATTTCCAGTTTGTTTTCCCGCTTGTCCTTGCTCCTTCCACTTCTGACACATATATCCTCTTTGTCAACCTTTCCTCACTCATTCTTTCCATATGCACAGATCATTTTAACTCACCCTATTCAGCTTTTTTAACCACATTCTTTTTTATTACCACACATCTCTCTTGCCCTTTGATTCCTTACTTGACCAGACACTTCACACCATATACATTTCATTTCTCATACATCCACTCTTTTCCGCACATTCTCACCTATAGCCCAAGTCTCGCTTCCATACAACATTATTGGAACTATTCTTCCTTCAAACATATCCATTTTCTCCCTCTCAGAAAACGACCCCTTTTTTTTTCCACATTCTCCCCAATGCTCCCATGACCTTTGCCCGCTGACCTACCCTATGACTCGCTTCTGCTTCCATTGTTCCATTCGTTGCCCTTCCACTCCTAGGTGTACAAAACACTCTACTTCGTTAGAATTTTTTCCATTCAAACTCGCACCTCAACTAGCTTGTCCCTCTACCCTGCTAAACGTAATTGACTCACTCTTACCTTCATCCTCTCACACACACTTCCAAACTCAGACACCAACTTTTGCAGTTTCTCACTCGAATTTGCCACCAGTGCTGTGCTATCAGCAAACAACGATCTCCCTTCCTAGGCACCCCTACAGACTGCATACTCACCCCCTCGTCAAGACGTTTGCATTTCACCTCCCTCGCAACTCTATCCATATACAAAGTAATCAACCAGGGTGACATCACACGCCCCGTGGCCGCAGACCCACCCTCGCTTAGAACAGCTAACTCACCAACCTCCCTCATCGCACACACGCCTTGCACTGTCCACAAAGATTTCTCTGCTCCTCGCAGCTTTCCTCCAACACCTTTTCGTCCTCACATCCCAAAGATCTTCCACAAGGCATCTCTTTCAACTGTCATTTTTTTTCCCAGATTCACAGATGCCACAATATAGATACCTACCGTTTCTCCAATTCTGCAAGCACCTAATCCACATTTCCTTTACCACGCCTGAAACCACACTCCTCCTCCCCAGTCTGATGCTCTGTACATGCCACCACCCTCTCAATCACCACTCTCCCTTACAGCTTACCAGGTACACTCAGCACTTAACTTTGTCCCCCTTGCCTTCATACAGTGGCACTATACATGCATTCTGCCAATCCTCAGGCACCTCAGCATGATCCAGACATATACCGTGAATCTAAACCAACCAATTAGTAACACAGTTATCCTCTTTCTTAAGAAATTCATCTGCATTACCATTATTCCAGCCACCTTGTCAGATTTCATATGAGGCAAAACCATAAATACCTTTTCTCTCTCTCTACAGAACCACTTCTCTTGAATCTCTCGTATAGTAAAGGGATACTGTATATTTTTTTTTTTTTTTGTCGTATTTTAGAAAACTTCGATGCTGGGTATACTGACAGATCTACGAAACAGGATGCCGTATTTTTGCCGGGTTCAGAGAACGGGAAGGTGTGTGTGTTTTCAGTATTCAGAAACCGGGCACAAAGGTTTCTGCGAGATCTCAAAAAGGGGTTCTAATTTTTTTCCCCTAGGTCTAGAAAACGAAATGTAGCGTTTTATGCCGGTTTTAGAAAACGGGCTGAAAAGAACGAACCTACCTTTTTTTTGTGAAATGTGATTCGTCTGCAGTGGCACGTACACCACCCCAGTTCTCTCCCTCCCTCCCTCCCTCCTGCTTTTTAAAGAAATAAGTATTCCAAGCTCACAGTCAGTCTCGTGCCTCCGGGAATGCACGGAGACTTTTTAAGAGTTTACCCTTTACGTACGTATGGACACCAGCTTCGTGAAGTAATGGTTCAGTCTGTCTCCAGACGCTCACCGTAGGTGTACAGGTGATGCCAACTGCTTTGCGAGTCCGTCGTGATCTGTGAGATTTAGCAGCCTTGCTGTCTGGAGAGAGGGGACCGTCAGCCGTCAGTCATTCCCGTAGGGCCAGTGGCCTGACGACTGACGGCTGGCTGTAGCAGTGCCCCGGGCCTGACAGTAACTCCTGTGACCTGGCAGTAGGGCTCCTGACCTGACAGTAGTCCCCATGACCTGACAGTAGTTCCCATGACCTGACAGTAGTGCCTTTGACCTGACAGTAGGGCCCCTGACCTGACAGTAGTTCCCATGACGTGACAGTAGTTCCTATGACCTGACAGTAGTTCCCATGAACCTGACAGTAGGGCCTTTGACCTGACGGTAGGGCCTCTGACCTGACCGTGGATCCCCTGACCTGAAGGTACCTCTCATGTCTCATGTATGATATACTTTACAGTTCGCCTGGTTTAGAAAGTTGAGATTCTTACAAGATTCGAATGACGATGGTACAGTCTATTATGGCCTAACTACCCCGTTACCCAGGACCCTCCAGCTGGTGTACTAAACATCACACAGTAGGAAGAAATAATTACTTATATATATATTCTATATAGATTGACGCTGTCATACAAATCTGTATAGTTCTGTTATTGTTCAAGTTTGAGTCCATTTGCCAAGTGATCATTGAAAATTATATTGAAAGGAGTGGGGGAATATACATTGTGAGATATATATATATATATATATATATATATATATATATATATATATATATATATATGTTACGTGTCATATTGACATAATTAGTCGACGGGGTTGTGAGAGTTGGAGAGATCTGGGGTAGGAAGGCTGTTGTAAGCGTCGGGGGAGTGTGGTGAGGACGAGAGAGAGACAGACAGGCAGACAGAGGAGTAGCAGCTCCAGTGTATTGGAAGCAAGATATGTCCACGTGACTGCTGTTCGATGCTCGTGTCACATAAGCTTGTGTACTCGCGTAGGGAGGCAGTGATGGGTATGCCGTCATCACTTATATTCGTCCATTGTCGGCATCATAACACGGTTCTTTATATTTCCTTTTACGTAAAACAAAGGAAATATTTTTCGAAGGAGCCCCAGGACCCAGCGGCAAAATGTTATTTCGTCTGTCAGCTGTGAAATATCTTCCCGTTTTCGTTGATGGAGGGGAGGCCTCCTCTTTTAGGAAAACAATGTATTTGGATTGTTCAGAATCACATCCGACACACACACACTGCGATTATCCAAGTGTGTGTTGGTTACCATAACATGACGGCAGAAGCTCGCCACCGCCCATGCTTTCACCAGTGGTAGCTCAGTGGCTCACACTAGTGGCCTGTAGATTGAGTGGTTTATCGTTTTCTGTTTCGAGTCAGTGACGGTGGCTTAACTAAAAAAAAATTTAATGTTGATTTGATTTGATTTTCAACGACTGTTTGTAGTATGTGTGGACTAGCTCTATATTGGGGAGTTAATATAGACTGGATCTGCAAGAGGTGTGTGTCAAAAGCATTAGAAAATAAACGAAAAGTGGAAGCAGAGATCAAGAAATATTAAGAATTTGTGTACGACACCAGTACGATCCATGGGGTGTGGTAGCCCGGTCAGTGACCTGGCCATTACGACGGATCAGTTCAGAGGTGACGACCACCCCTCCCTACCCAAGGGTCGTAGCGTCGTGCACAAGGGTCATATACCCGTTCTTCTTGCCCAAGGGTCGTACCCGTCTTCTAACCCAAGGGTCGTACCGTCGTGTTCTAGCATTGAAAAAGGTTTACTGAAATTCCTCTCTCGTTCTGAAATTGAGGTACGACATGTTGTCGTTATGTTGAAGAATGGCGACAAGCAAACACGTATGAATTCGGAACTTGTGGAGATATTTACGTGGGAGGTTAAGGAAGAGGAGGACCTCGGTGGTGTGGGTGGGGGATATTGTCTCGAAGTCACGCTGCACAGTTCCAGCGTCATTCAGCTGGTGTATTTCACTGAGGCCATTTATAGATGTAACATTCGATAGTTTAATGGCAAGAAATAGAAAGTAATTCTTTGACTAGTATTATCATAGGGCGCACTGAAGTGTGTGAACCCTAAACATTTTGAGAGTGGTTTGTGGAATGTTGGGGAGGCGGCAGTGGGTGACACCAGTGGTGGTGGTGGCAGGTGGAGTGAGTGTAGACGGTGGCAGTGGGTGACACCAGTGGTGGTGGTGGCAGGTGGAGTGAGTGTAGACGGTGGCAGTGGGTGACACCAGTGGTGGTGGTGGCAGGTGGGGGAGTGTAGACGGCGGCAGTGGGTGACACCAGTGGTGGCCGGTGGGGGAGTGTAGACGGCAGTGGGTGACACCAGTGGTGGTGTTGGCAGATGGTGGAAGTGTAGACGGCAGTGGATGACACCAGTGGTGTGGGTGGCAGATGGTGGAAGTGTAGACGACAGTGGGTAACATGAGTGGTGGTAGTGGCAGGTGTAGGGAGTGCAGATGGCAGTGGGTAACCAGTGGTGGTGGTGGCAGATGGTGGAAGTGTAGACGGCAGTGTGTGACACCAGTGGTGGTGGTGGCAGGTAGGGGGGAGTGTAGATGGCAGTGGGTAACACCAGTGGTGGTGGTGGCAGGTAGGGGGGAGGAGGAGTGTAGTGACGTCATCAGTGGACAACGTTATTAGTTCCGTAATTTTTTTTTCTTTTGTTCAATATTGAATATTCCTCTTATCAAGTGCTTTAATGAAACCCCTTTATGATAATTAGTCACTGAAATTTTATTACCGCGCTCTCCTGCAATTTGTACATTTCTGCAGGGAAAATGTCATATGAATGTACGTAGATTACCACAATGTGAAGTGTTATTCATAAGTATGTTGTATGCGATGATACGTGTTATGTGAGTGTTGATGTATGTTGTATTTCACGATGTTGTGATGAGCTGGGGAGGGAGCATCAGGTGTGTCAGAGCTCCACCCTGGATGAATAGATTGTAATCATCTGTCTTCCCTCGCTGACCTGAGATGACTTGAGATCAACATAATTATATATTTTTTTTTTTTCTTGATTTATACAAGTTTGAATCTTTCTTTACGAATGTATGTTGTCCATGTTGCCTCATGTCTTCCGTCGCATGAGAAGAATCTCCCCCCACCTCACCCCCCCTAGACAACTCTCTCTCTCTCTCTCTCTCTCTCTCTCTCTCTCTCTCTCTCTCTCTCTCTCTCTCTCTCTCTCTCTCTCTCTCTCTCGTTTGGACACGACCTCCCATCCCCCTCCCCCACGTAAATTTTCCCCCCGGTCATTACCCCCCTTGACAATTCTCCCCGTGACGCTTCTTTAGGACAGCTTTCCCCCCGAGACAACTTTCCCCAGACAATTTTCTCCAGGTCTGTTCTCTCTCTCCCCCCTTAACAATTTTACCAGGACCATCTCCCCCTTCCTTCCCTCCCTCGTATATAAATATGATAGACTTATAGAGAATCATTTGTTTAGCTTAGTTGAGTGGGGAGTTTTCCGGGGAAGATTGCTTTGGGGGAATAGTCTGGGACGGGGTTGGGTTGGGGAGTTGTTGGGGAGGGGGGGTGATTGACCTGGAGGGCATTGTCTTCAACCCATCTACTTCGTTTTATTCAGATTTTGACTAAACTTACAGAAGGATTTCTCGTTATTCCCCAGTTATTTTGTTTGCTTTCTTTCTCCGTGTCTCCGAGATCATCATGTGGTGTGGCTGTGGCCACGTCTGTCATCATCTGGGACACTTGAAGATGCTGGTCCATACACCCGTTCACCTCGTGGTATACTGTCTGGTGTCAGTGAAGCTTCCACCATTACCTCCCATACTCCATCAACATTTTGCTTCACTAACCTTTTCACCCTCTCAAAGACCTTTTCCTCTTTTTTTTTTTTTTTTTAGTCACTTTTCTTACTCATTTCTCAGTTTCTCAGCTTTTTTTTTTTCCTAGCGGACTGTATTTGATCCTGCTTTCTGTTCAGGGGATTGAAATGTACTGGAAAGATGATGATGGAACTTCCTTCTTCAAGATGATCTGTTGTCTGATAGCAAGGAAAGCTCTTACAGTTGTTAATGCCTTCTTCTATAATTCATGCTTCATCTGTGACTACTGTCTGACATCTTTATCTCCCAGTAGTGTCTCATCGTGTGATGAATGGTGTTCCACATCGTAAAAGCCAATACAGGACAGTTTCTCTATCGAAATCATTTCAGCCAACTCAGGTTTATACAACTGTTTGCTTAAGGATTTCTTGTGTTTTGTAATGGAGGACATATAAACCACAGGGTCTTCTGTGTTGGGGAAGCGACGGGAAGCTGGTGAACAAAAGGAGAATGTTCTCCAAGAATAAAGCCTCCAAGACAGTTTCAGCAAGATGGCCCATGAGAGTGAGTGAACTTGATCCTCGGTCCGGAACACTCGTCATAGATTCTAAGCTCCTATATGGATACTACCATGGCTGTACACTGCACAGTTAACTTCCTGATACAGCAGATGGCCCAGGAGAGAGCCGTCGAACCTCTGTGTCTCAGAAACACTTTGATCTTCTACCTCAGAAGTCTTCCTGCGTATCCCAGTCGTCTGCTCTGTTAGCATTGCACTTGATTAAACGTTAATCTGTGTTGTTTCAGCACCCATCAAGCTCTTTGCCAGAGCTGTCACTATGTTGCTGAAACCATCAATACACAGCATAGCCTGTTCTTGTACCCTCTCCAAGTCTAAAAGAGTAGAGCCTTGCGGAACGTACTCCACACTCCATCATGTAGCGGCAGTACAGGTGTCAGGTGTCTTCACTTGAGCTGGTGTTATCTCATTAGCATCCACGGGCAACTTACTATGTTGCAGCTAGCGTGGACCCGAGGAGGCATCGGCCAGTAGATGAGGAACTTCAGTCCTCCTCAACTTTACGTCTTCAAGGATCTTAAGATCTGGAATCGTATCAGTAAGTCAGCTGGAGTCCAGCACGAGATTTAAGACTTAAAAGTTTGCGCTTCCAACATTGGCAGTCCACATACCATCTGTTTTTCATGATCATTTCCACCGGTCGAGGATGTGCTGCCTCGAGGGAGGGACTTGCAGTGTCTTTACCTTGAGGACGCCAGCTGAGCCTCTTACCTTATCTAGAGCAGGTGATGCAGGTTATTCATGGACTTGTTCTTCTGCATGATGTAAGACCTGGAACTTTGGTTGTGAGCTGTAAGACCTGGAACTTTTGTTGTGAGCTGTAAGACTGGGGACTTTTGTGAGCTGGAAGACCCATGACTTTTGTTGTGAGCTGTAAGACTTGGGACTTCTGTGAGCTGGAAGACCTATGACTTTTTTGAGTTGTAAGACCTGTGACTATAGTGAGCTGTCAGACTTGGGACTTCTCTGAGATCATCATGAGAGAGTCTGCAACATGCATAAACCTCATCGTTCCCTCGTGCACAACAGTCTCTCGTTGTGTGTCCATTACAGTCAGTTGCCGACAGCCAACGTGTCAGAGGCCTTGTTGTTCCTTGGGTCATAACCCGACATGTAAACGGATCATTTGTGCACAAGGACACAGGAGTTTTCCCTCATCATCACTGAAACAACAACTGATGATTCCTCTCTCTCTCTCTCTCTCTCTCTCTCTCTCTCTCTCTCTCTCTCTCTCTCTCTCTCTCTCTCTCTCTCTCACTCTCTATCTATCTATTTATCTATCTATATATCTATCTCACTTATGACTTTTTTCTCCTGCTGTTATCACCTGCAGAAAGCTGATACCACGATGAATATCTTCGTTGCAAGACTTCCGATATTCTTTAGTTTTGAAACTTCGAAAACAAAATCTATTGAGACCTCTCTTGATCAGTGTACACTATGGAACACTTTAGAATTAACCACGCAAATATTTCACAGCCCACTCATATATATATATATATATATATATATATATATATATATATATATATATCCCTGGGGATAGGGGAGAAAGAATACTTTCCACGTATTCCCTGCATGTCGTAGAAGGCGACTAAAAGGGGAGGGAGCGGGGGGCTGGAAATCCTCCCCTTCCGTTTATAATTTTCCAAAAGAAGGAACGGGGAGGTGGGCCAAGTGAGGATATACCCTCTAAGGCTCTTTTCTCTGTCCTTAACTACACTACCTCGCTAACGCGGGGTAAGGCGAATATGTATGGAAAAAAAAGTATATATATATATATATATATATATATATATATATATATATATATATATATATATATATATATATATATATATATTATCCCTGGGGATAGGGGAGAAAGAATACTTCCCACGTATTCCCTGCGTGTCGTAGAAGGCGACTAAAAGGGGAGGGAGCGGGGGGCTGGAAATCCTCCCCTCTCTATTTTTTTTAATTTTTCCAAAAGAAGGAACAGAGAAGGGGGCCAGGTGAGGATATTCCCTCAAAGGCCCAGTCCTCTGTTCTTAACGCTACCTCGCTAATGCGGGAAATGGCGAATAGTTTGAAAGAATATATATATATATATATATATATATATTGTTCATCAGTATATATATTGTTGTAATACTTGATATCAAAGGCTATAATATCCAGCAGATAGACGCAAAATATCAATGCAAATCTGATGTATTCAATTCCTATGATAAACCTTTTATAGTTAAACATTCAGCCAGTGCGCGCGCGAGCAGTTAGAACACATTGTGAAGCATGTCACCTGATAACAAAAAGAAAAATAAGTGAGTTATGTCAGTATATATATATATATATATATATATATATATATATATATATATATATATATATATATATATATATATATGTGTGTGTGTGTGTATATATATTTATATATATATATATATATATATATATATATATATATATATATATATATATATATAGAGAGAGAGAGAGAGAGAGAGAGAGAGAGAGAGAGGTAGATATAGTTACAGGGAATAGGAAATCTACGTCAAAAAGCATTGCCAGACACAGGGATTATTTCCCCCCATTGTTTTCCCCATTGGTAATACTTCGTCTGGACAGATAGTGAGGCAGAGAGGAATTTATAGGAATTTCAACATTTTTATAAAGGAAAAAAAATATAGGAATCTCCAAATCCAGTGTGGAGTTTTGGGAAATTGACGGCCTGGGTACTCCCTCCGTCATGAACGCAGCAGACAAGAGAGAGTTTCTCCGTCAGGAGCACTGGCGAGAAGAGGGCACATCCTCTGTCGGGATCACAGGGGACACAGGGTACTCCCTCCGTCGGGATCATAGGGGACACAGGGTACTCCCTCCGTCGGGATTTCAGGGGACACAGGGTACTCTCTGTGTCGGGATCTCAGGGGACACAGGGTACTCCCTCCGTCGGCATCTCAGGGGACACAGGGTACTCCCTGCGTCGGGATCTCAGGGGACACAGGGTACTCCCTCCGTCGGGATTTCAGGGGACAAAGGGTACTCCCTCTGTCGGGATCTCAGGAGACAAAGGGCTCTTCCTCCATCAGAATCACTAGATACAAAGTGCATTCCCTCCGTCACTAGAGGAAATGGGTCACTCTCTCCGTCGGGATCACAGGGGACACGAAGCACTGTCCCCGACGGGGACGACAAATTACACTTAGCACTCCCTCCATCGGGACCGCAGGCGAGACGAAGCCAGTGGTGTTGCACCAGAGTAGCAGTCGCCATCTTTGTTTATTATACGACATCAATATGCCGTGGGGCGGGCGGGCCGCCCGTTCTGTTAATTTGTCGGATTCTGTATTTATTTGTGTTATAAAGTGGTGGTAGGAGCGGGAGGGGGTGACCGCTGCCTGGCGTGGGTCGTATTTGTAACCGAGTCGATGCCCTGGTCACGTGCGCGAAGCTGCCACAACTTGGATGTTGTTTGTGGTCCTTGATCTGGGTTATTGTTGTTGCTGTTGTCACGATAGCTTGCTGCTGCTGGTGGTGGTGACCTGTCTGCCGGAAGCCCATTCTTGCTGCTCCGTGACCGTTCGCCTGGACAAGACGAGGTGGTCACCTTCGCCTGGACAGGACGAGATGGTCACCTTCGCCTGGACAGGACGAAGTGGTCACCTTCGCCTGGACAGGACGAGATCGTCACCTTCGCCCGGACAAGACGAGGTGGTCACCTTCGCCTGGACAGGACGAGGTGGTCACCTTCGCCTGGACAAGACGAGGTGGTCACCTTCGCCTGGACAGGACGAGGTGGTCACCTTCGCCAGATGTCATCTGAAATCGGATGATAATTGATGGAATTCTCCCAAGAACTTTATGATTGAGTTAGACTCTAATTTACGGTCATTATCTGTGGTATGATTGGTTGTCAGACGATCAGCTGTCAGCGTTGGTAGTGAACACAGTCAACTCTTAAAAATAAAAGTCTTGGGATTTAAGGGTTGTCTTACAGACGCCCTTCCTCACCCCGCGTCGGTACCTCCTTCGTCAAGTGTCCGCTGGGTTATATACACCAGTCCTGCCGAAGCCACCGCCACCTTGGTTGTAACGTTTGTAGATTCGATAGCTGAAACCAGAGTATATTCCAATCTGCCAACGTGATAACCCTTTATATATATATATATATATATATATATATATATATATATATATATATATATATGTGTGTGTGTGTGTTTACAGTTTATCCAGTGGCTCACACCAGGACCAACCAACAGTGTGGTAGACAACGAGGGAATGATACAGATGACTGTTGGTGGTTTCATCAACCCCCCTTTGTAGGAGCCAGGTTGCAGGAGTCCTGCTGGTCATTGTGAGGGTCCTGCCATATGATCACAGGGAGGAAAGATAACAGCAACTGTTAGGCTTTCCTGGAGACATGGTGGACTGGATCTCGTCGCAGGATAACTCTTTGTTTCCCTGATCCCCAGCAGGAGGGCGAATGCTGTTCCTGGTGTAGTGGGGGAAGGGAAGGTTCAAAGGGAGAGAGCCAGGCCCGCCCTATCCTAGAGAGAACCATATAAATACCACGTTGTAGTTGGCAGATGGTAAACAGTTTGGTCCGGTACTTTTAAACTAAGAGTAGTTTATTCCTAGCGACAGTTTTTTCCTTGTTATCGTTTCAGAGATTTATTCTATGAATCGAAATAAAGAAAATATGGCTTCTTCAACAGACTGAACAGAAATCCAGAGAGAGATCATCACAGTTCTCTGTGTAACCCTTAGATATCAGCGTTAGTGTCCTTGAGGATGATGGCATGGCCCCTGGCGCGACCCATGAGGTTCGGGACGGAGGCCAGGCCATCATATACAAGGGCGGTACCGTCGTGCCCAAGGGTCGGTGCGCCGTGCTCAAGGGTCGTACCTCTTCCTGCTCAAGTGTCTGTGGTAGTGAAATTGTCAAGAAGTATATTAAAGCTGAAATACTGTATTTTCCTTTTGTCTTCGAGGAGTCGCAACAGTGCCACAGGTCCAAGATAGTGAATAAGATAAGGGAAGAGCACTTCTGTCGTAACGAATGTGTATTATTCACATTCTTCTTCACCCAGAATGGCCTCCGCTCGGTGATGAGAAAAGGAAATATAACAAGAGTAGTTAGCTCAATATTTTGATCGAGTTAGAGAGAGTACGTGTTTTACAATTGCCTATAAAAAACATCTTTTTCTTTTCTCTCTCTAAGGGGAAGATTCCAGCCCATTGCTACCGCCCGCCCTTCTTGCTAGCGGCTCCCCCACGGCACGCCTGAGATGCGCGCGGGGGTGTAGTATTCTTCCTTCTCCTCCCCAGAGAAATTTATTGATTGACTCGACCTATTACCTTCTCGTGAATTGTCGCGGTCGATCAGATCGTGTCAGCTTTACTCGCTGGCTCAGGTGGGAGGTGGTATAGTAGGGAGGGGATCGCTTTGAGCCACGCAGCGGTGGTCGTGGTGGCTACACATGGCTCAGGTACGACCATGGTGGGGGGGTGGACGGACGACCCCACCACCCTCACCCCGCAGCCGCCGGCCCGCTGGTGTCCGAAGGCCCGAGTTTATTGCCTCTTGACGCCCCTCTCTCCATGTTCCTTGCTGCTGCTGCTGCTGCTGCCGCTGCCTCCCTGTTGTTACTGTTGCTGCTTCTGTTTCTGCTCTGCCTTTGTTTCTGTTGCTGCTTTTCATGCGTCGTTGTTGGTACTGCTGCTGCTGTGTCTTTGTTCCCGTTGCTGCTGCTGCTGTGTCCTTGTTGCTGTTGTTGTGTCCTTGTTCTTCTTGCTTCCTTATGTGTCCTTGTTGCTGCTGCATCTGCTTTGTCCTTGATTCTATTGCTGCTGTTGCTACTTCTTTTGTGTCCTTGTTGCTTTCCCTGCTGATCCTTCTGTGTCTTTGTTTCTGTTGATGTTTTACCGCATGAGCAACAACAACAACAACTACTACAGCTTCAAGAAATATAAAGTTGTTATCACAGCAACGAGTCCTCTCCTGTTATGGCTGTAGCTACTGTTGTTTCTGACACTAAACTGTTGCTGCTACTGTTACACTTGTGTCGGTTGTGCCGACACGACTGTTGTTCCTGTTGCTACACCTGACGTGGTTCCTGTTGCTCCTGCTGACGTCCGCTCTTACTGCCGACGGTGCCTGAGTCACCACTATCACTGTCACCATTATGACTGTCACCATTATCACTATCACCATCACCACCGCTGCTACCACTCCTTCTCCTCATCATCATCTCCCTGCAGTTACATTTCTCTTCTCCTCCTCCTCCTTCCTTCTTTCCCCTTCCCCCTTTTTTGTACCTGTCCTCCTCCTCTTCTATTCCTCTCTCTCTCTCTCTCTCTCTCTCTCTCTCTCTCTCTCTCTCTCTCTCTCTCTCTCTCTCTCTCTCTCCTCTTCTCTTCTCTTCTCTGGTGATGCATTTCGCAAGCTAAACCAACGAATTCGATTATAGACAGATTAACGAAACTGGACATGAAGGATGAGCCAGGGATGGGGGTGGAGGGTTAGACGAAGGAGTTTCCCGCCGAAAGACAAAATCGGGACAGAGAGCTGCGGGTCACCGTGGCCAGGTAAGGAGGGAGGGCGACCTCTCTGTGATCCCACGAGAAGCTCTGTTTCATTAATGTTAGTGATACTGATATCTGACGTAGACGAGAGAGAGAGAGAGAGAGAGAGAGAGAGAGAGAGAGAGAGAGAGAGAGAGAGAGAGAGAGAGAGAGAGAGAGAGAACAGATGACAGCAAAATGCTTCGTAGATTGAACAAATGTAAGATTATATACGATACGAGGAAGACTAAGAAATGCCGCAAAAGAAGTAAGATTATGTAATAATAAGACAAAGAGATACTGCAAGATGTAAGATGATATATTGAGAAGACAAAGAGATACTGCAAGATGTAAGATGATATATTGAGAAGACAAAGAGATACTGCAAGAAAATTAGATTCTATTGACAAGAAGGCAAAGACATACTGCAAAAAGTAAGTTTATATATAATGAGAGGAAGACGAAGCGATGCAGATGGGCAGAGAGAGATGTTGGTCATATGAACTGAAGGTAAATAAAATGAACAGAAAAGTTATGGGACACTTAACAGTCTCGTGGTTTACACCTTACATGGGACCAACAGGTGAAGGAGTTGACAATAATGAGGAAAGTGGTATACCAAGGTATGAGTCACACATGTGAACCTGAAATTTAGAGACCGGATTAAATGTTACGTTTACCCGAGTCAGGTGATGGGTACCGAGTCAGGTGATGGGTACCGAGTCAGGTGATGGGTACCGAGTCGGGTGATGGGCACCGAGTCAGGTGATGGGTACCGAGTCAGGTGATGGGTACCGAGTCAGGTGATGGGTACCGAGTCAGGTGATGGGTACCGAGTCAGGTGATGGGCACCGAGTCAGGTGATGGGCACCGAGTCGGGTGATGGGTACCGAGTCAGGTGATTGATTAGTACCGAGTCAGGTGATGGGTACGGAGTCAGGTATTATGTACCGAGTCAGGTGATGGGTACGGAGTCAGGTATTATGTACCGAGTCAGGTGATGGGTACCGAGTCAGGTGATGGGTACCGAGTCAGGTGATGGGTACCGAGTCAGGTGATGGGCACCGAGTCGGGTGATGGGCACCGAGTCAGGTGATTGATTAGTACCGAGTCAGGTGATGGGTACGGAGTCAGGTATTATGTACCGAGTCAGGTGATGGGTACGGAGTCAGGTATTATGTACCGAGTCAGGTGATGGGTACCGAGTCAGGTGATGGGTACGGAGTCAGGTATTATGTACCGAGTCAGGTGATAAGTGGAATAGTTAATTAAAACATTTCAAGCGAAAGATAAAAGACCCAACAGTGAAAATAGTCTGTGTATTCATGTATAAAAAGTTGTATTGCTACGTTGTATGGTCACCAACAATACTAACCTGAACTGAGAAACGAGAAACACTGGACGAGCGGAACTGAGGGAACGGACCAGGTGGACTGTCGTGGAGGGTTGAGGCAGCTAGAGCTATTGTATTGCCTCGAGAGAAGAGGAACGCGGTACAAGGTGATCCATGTATGGCAACAAACAAGTGAGACTTCAAGGGAAATGTCCTAGGACGAAAAGCATCATAACAAGGAAGACAAATTACTTAGCAACTCGTCAAAGATATCTTAGCATGTATCCGAAAGGCGCCACACAAGTGTATACGTCAGCCAAGCAATAAAAAAAAAGAGAGAAAAAAAAAGACGAGGTTTTCCAGTGTTCTGCCAAGTGGACCAACATCTCTTACAGAGAAACACTACGAAAACGTTTTACAAAAGAAAGTTACGTAAATGGTTCAGTCCAGTTGTAGGGGAAGGCAAGATGAGTGTGGCAGCGGAGAGTAACAGTGGTGTCACACAAGAAGTATTACTGACGTTGAGAATGAACCATCAACCTTACCCACTGGTGACCAAAATGTTGTCGTAGTTACTAGTAGGTACATAGTTAGGTAGGTATGTGAGTAGGTAGGTATGTGGGTAGGTAAGGAGGTAGGTATGTGAGTAGGTAGGAAGGTAGGCTGGTATGTTGATAGGTAGGAAGGTAGGTTGGCATGTCAGTACGTAGATATTTATGTAGGTATGTGAGTTGGTAGATCTGTAGTTGGGTATGTGGGTCGTAGGTAGATATATTCTTTTTAGATCGGGTTGTTAGAGAGGAGATTAAAGAAAAGGTGAAACATGGGAAGGGATGGTTTGAAATGGAAGAGCTGGTGTCATGTACGCAGGTGTGTATTGTAGGTGTTCTGGTGTATGTGGGTGATTTTTCGGGAGGCGTGTTTTGGGTGCCTTATTTATTGCACTTTACGCCCCATCTCCCTTTCCGTCCTGCTCCCTCTTCTTCCTCCCGTATTCTGTTTTACCTCTCTTCCATTTTTCCTTGTTATCTTTCCTCTCTACTCGATTTCCCTCTTCACTCCTTTCTATCCTTCTTCTTCGTCTCCCTCCTCTTCTTACTCTTATTCCCTCTTCCTCTCTTGTTCCTCCTCCTCCTCCTCCTTTCTCTCCTCTCTGGCCCCTTCTGCCTCCCAATAGTTCTCCTTCATCCATCCTTATCTCTCTTCCTCCACCTCCACCCTCTCTTCTTCTTCCCCATTAACTCCTGTTCGTCCCTCCTTTCCACTACTACTATTCTCACTCCATTCCTTTTTCAGCCATACTTCCTCTTCCTTCCTTCCTCTTCCTTTTTCCACCGTTTTCCTATTTTTTTCATTTATTCCTCTTCCTGATCCTCCTCTTCCTGATCTTCCTCTTCCTGATCTTCCTCTTCCTGATCCTCCTTTTCCTGATCTTCCTCTTCCTGATCCTCCTTTTCCTCTTCTCTATTCTTTTCTTTCCCCTTCCCCAACTCATCCTTCTATCCCTCTTCCTCCTCCTCCTCATTTCTTCATCCTTTTTAATGCTTCTTTCTTCCTCCTCTCACCTCCCTCCTCCGTCTTCCTCTTTCCTCTTCATATTCCTTCGACAGACTGGTGGAGTGGTTAGAGGCAAGGCAGATGGACTCCAGCGTGGCTAAATGCAAAGTAATATATATTCATACTGGACATTAATCATATAAAGTGCTCGGTAGACCATTATTAGAAGCAAAAAAGAGAAAACAAAAGTTGTGATTACTCATAATGATCGTTAGTAATGACCCAGTTTACGTCATACAGTGGCTACATACAGTAAAGCCGACAGGATACAATAGTCACACTGTATAACGGTCCGGTTTAAACCTCCATAAGCTGGCTGTTTCTCATCACGGAACTTGATGAAAGATGAAGATAAACTTCCACGATTTAGACAAAAAGAAAAAAGAAATAAGAGCAACAGTAATTAAGACTCGCTTAGAAATAAGCCTTACGAAGCAAGACTCAGAAATAAGCTTTATGAAGCAAGACTCAGAAATAAGCCTTACGAAGCAAGACTCAGAAATAAGCTTTATGAAGCAAGACTCAGAAATCTGAAATTCTTTCCTCTGCAGACAAAGGGTCAGCTTCCAGGAGATGCAGTAGAAGCGTCCATAATACATGATAATTTCGACAGCATAACGTACATAAACATCACATCTGAGGGTCTCGACGATAGGAGATAACGACATGAAATTAAAAAGATGTAACTGCAACGTGGGCAATAGCAACGTGGGTGACAGCTTTTTTTCGCAGAACATTAGCATACGTCCATGGAGATATGATGGCTACGAAGACAGTCATTTCCTTCAGCTCAAGGCTAGACCTATACCTGAGTGATATTTCTTGTCATTAAATCGTCTTGTTCCCAAAAAAGAAAAGAAGTTCAAGTTGCTCCAAGGAGAGATTATCTGTTTCACAGTTCAGCTCCCGAGGAAGCCATCTGCGGGCAGGGTAGGGAATTTTTGCCCGTTCACGCTTTCCTATAAACTTTCCTTGGCACTAGACTCTCTATTACTAGATGGTGCTTCTTGTCAGCTTTGTATCCTGTCGGCTGTTGAGCCGGAGGGAGTGGTGGGTGGAGGGTGTTATCCACTTAACTATCCACCATGGTCATTTTGATCTCCTGTTATCTGTCCTTCCCATGTACTCCCTCCCTCCTTTCTATCCTTCTAACTACCCCCAATTTCTGCTTCACCCTACTGTTTTCCCTCTTCTTGCTACTGTTCCATTCTTTTGTCCCTTCGCCTTCAGTCTCCACGTTCCATTCTTTTGTTCCTTCCTCCTTCAGTCTCCACGTTCCATTCTTTTGTTCCTTCCTCCTTCAGTCTCCACGTTCCATTCTTTTGTTCCTTCCTCCTTCAGTCTCCACGTTCCATTCTTTTGTTCCTTCCTCCTTCAGTCTCCACGTTCCATTCTTTTGTTCCTTCCTCCTTCAGTCTCCACGTCCTATCCTTTTATTCCTTCCTCCTTCAGTGTCCTGGAACGTTCCATTCTTTTGTCCCTTCCTGCTTTAGTCTACACGTTCTATTCTTTTGTTCCTTCCTCCTTCGGTCTCCACGCTCCGTTCTTTTGTTCTCTCCTTCTCCACATCCTCATCCGCTTCTCTTTTTTCCTCCTCTTCTCTCCCCCTCCAGTCTATCCTCCTACTACATCGCGTTGTTGGAAGTTAGAAATCAAAGATATCTCTCCTATGATGGTTAGTTACCTCTCTCGTCATGTTTATAGGGAACATGGTTTCGTGAAGGTGATGGTGGTGGTGGTGATGAAGATCATGGCGGCTGTCACACCAAGCTGAGGTGAAGGTGACGCCCACAGGCGGTCCAGTGACTCCTCCTTGTCCCCAACTCCCCCCCCATATTCCCCCGACCCCCACTGTGCCCCCCCCCCCTCCCACCCCCAGCTGAGGACGTCCCCTGAATTAACAGTAGTGGAGCTCTGGTGGCGGGTCCTGTCCCTGCATTAATGTGCTCCCACCAGCGCCGGAGCCCTGGCCTGCTTCCTAAACACACACACACACACACACACACACACACACACACACACACACCGCTATCACCACACCTCTGCCATGGCTAATTACGTCTTAATGTTCTACTAAGATTAATTACGTCGCGATAGGGAAAGCGAGGGAAAAAGTTTTAAGGTCTTCATAAGGCAACTTTTGATTTCAATACCGCCTCCTTCTGATGACTTCCTGTGGGTACGAGGTGAGGGGATGGGGGGAAGGGGGCAGCGAAGATGATGCAGAGAGGAAGGGGAAGTGTAGAGGAGGATGGTGGGCGGTGGAGCAAGAGGAGGAGGATGACGATGGTTGAGGAAGAGGAGGACGACGATGATGGTTGAGGTAGAGAACGAAGACGATGGTTAAGGTGGAGAACGACAGTGGTTGAGGAAGAGGAGGACGAGGACGATGGTTGAGGTAGAGGAGGAGGACGATGGTTGAGGTAGAGGAGGAGGACGATGGTTGAGGTAGAAGAGGACGACGACGGTTGAGGTAGAGGAGGAGGACGATGGTTGGAGGAGGAGAGGAGTATGAGAGGAACACGACAAACGAGGAAGACGAAAACGATGTCAAAAAGAAGGGGAGGGGAGGACAGTGGGTAGAAGGGCGACGACGATGATAGAAAGGTGAGGATAAAGGGTAGGAAGAGACGGTGGTGGTGGTGGTGGTGTGAGTGGTAGGGTATGGTTGCCAGGCGTTGAGGCACCGTGGGGTGGGTGCACGTGAGGCACGTCGGCGGTGGTAGCTGGTACTGGCAGTACACTTGATGCTACAGTGTGGTAGTGTGCGCCCCAGGTGGATCAGATATTGTCTGACCTTCATATCGTCCTGTCTCTAGATCTCGACCTATGATTATCTATTCAATCATCACCATAATCGACATATTGTCAACACCATAGGAGCCGCGATAGATGAAAGTCCATGTTACACGCACCAAGATGAGGTTGGGATGCAGGAATACAGACACTTGATTTCAAGTGTCTGTATTTTTTAACCTCTGTGTGGCTGAGGTAGCCAGGCGCCCTATCCAGAGTTCGAATCCGACCCGTAGTGTATATATATATATATATATATATATATATATATATATATATATATATATATATATAATCGTTATGTTTGTAAAAGAAGAAAACTTCCAAACGACGTAAAATACACACTGAAGTGGTCCAGGTCCTTTAAATCGCCTACGATCATGGTGTTGTTTCTGTCCGGATTTCACTTCGTCTTCCTCACTGTCTGAGCCGACAGAAGTCGCAGGTCTGAGCACGACACGGCGGGACAGGAGCTGGGGCTCGGATACATCCCCGGGGCTTTATTGAGGTAAGCATAGGCAAAATCCCAAACTTCTCCTGATCTACATAAGAGCGAGGAACACCCGTGCCACATCGATCGTCATAATCCCGTAACCAGACTTTGTTCCGACTGACAAAATTGCTCGCCTCCTGCCATCTTATTTTTTTTTCTTCCATTTTTTTTCTGACATGGCGACGCCCCTGGAACACGGCGGCTCCGACGGGCGTTGCTGGTCGGGAGGTGGGAGGGAGGGAGGGTGCGCGAGACGCCTGGCGCTGACACGATGGTCGTTTGGGAGGAAAGGAGAGGATGAGAACTGAAGATATTGGTACTGTTGTGACAGTGGGAGGAGGAGGAAGAGGAGGGGAGTGATGGATGAAGTATTTTTGTTTTCCAATCGTCGGACAGACGGGGGTAGAGATATTGAGTATAATGAAGGGATGGAAAATGTGTGCTGTAATTGAAACGTAACGTGGGATGGGGAGAGATAATTACAGAGGGAAAGGTGCAGAAAAAAGGGAAAAAAGAGGGGAAAGTACTTGTAGGAGAGAGAGAGAGAGAGAGAGAGAGAGAGAGAGAGAGAGAGAGAGAGAGAGAGAGAGAGAGAGAAAGCATATATCGTGATGGAGAAGAGTGACTGAGGTTATATCTGTCAGGGGTGAGTGGGTGGTGGAGAGCCAGCCAGCACCTCCGCACGACCCCAGTGAGGAAGAGAGGGAAGGTCAACCACCACCTCCACACGACCCCAGTAGGTGGGAGTTGGAGTGTCAGCCACGAACTCCACATCACCTGTGAGAGGGAGCCAAGACCGCACGACCATAGTAAGGGGGAGCTGGAGAGCCAGCCAGGACCTCCACACGACCCCAGGGAGTTGGAGTTGCAGGGACAGCTGTGGCCTCCCCACTGACTCAGTGAGTGGGAGTTGTAGGGTCAGGCAAGACCTCCACACGACCCTAGAGAGTGGAAGTTCCAGGGTCAGACAAGACGTCCACACTTCCTCAGTGAGAGGCAGGTGGAGAGCCAGCCAAGGTCTCCACGCCACCAGGACCAGAGGGGCTGGCACCTACTTTGGATCTGTGGCTACCTGTCCAGCAGAATGTCATCTCCGCTGCTTGAAGGACACTGAAGAGAAACCAGAGAGTTTGAACCTGGTATCCCGCAGGGCGTTGTCCTTAGCCTCGTCTTGTTCAGTGCTGTAATTAATGCCATTGTTCAGTCCCCACCTAAGAATACTGAACCCCCTACATTGACGATGTCATGGGTATAATGATACACTCACTGTGCGTAGTAACCCTTCTTGCTATTTGTAAAAGTTTAGGGTTTGTCATATCTGCTGAGAAAGCCCAAATTCTGAAGAGATGGCCTGCCAAACCAGATGGAGTCACGAGAAAAATTTGATTGAGTAATGAGTCACACACTGATTATGTAAGAAGGTGTCACTGTCGTGGATTAGAAGTACCACCATATGGAGCTGGTGTAACTAACCTTAGACATCGGTGTAGAGAGAGGCTTAGTGCACCCAGAGCTGTACCTTGCCCAAATTAACAACATGGGGGAAATGTTAGGATAGTAAGATTAGTGTACATGGCTTACACTCGTTTTCTAACTTGACTCTACTGCGTCTTTGCTTGCTCCAACGCCTGATAGAAGGTTCGGAAGGCTTGACAGAATACAGAATGAAGCTTTGAGAATTGCCCATGACTGAACCAGGACAGCAAATGTTCTGAACCCGAGGAAAGATCTTGGTCTAACAAGTATCAGAGACAGAACAACTGGAATCAGTCATCCTGCTGAGACCTGGAGGCTCACTGAGGTAAACACATCCCAGTCCATGCAAAGAAGCCCTCAGGACCTTCCCAGATAGTGGTAGACAACCATCGAATGGGTTATTACAACTGTTATGGGGCGCAAGATGCATAATGATGAGGAACTATACCATGTTGAACGTTCTTCAATAGGCTACCAAAGGTGAGGTTGAAGGTCAGTTGAAACACTGACACCGTCTCCACCGAACATAATCCCTCACAGATTATATGAGTAAATACGTGTCCCTGCAGCACGCCACTAGTGTTGCTACTGGCAATGTTGATGCTTTAAGACAGTGATGGTTCGTACCTACACTGGGAAGTCGGGATATGTAAGGCATCCACGCTCCAGGCTGAACTGTCTACCAACCTTTCTTAGTCGTCAAAAAAAAAAAAAAAAAATCAATGTCTCTTATAAAGATAAGCTGATTGTAAGTGACTCTCTTTTCTCACTAAGTGCACCTCAGCGAGGTTGTAGTGTGCCTGTGTCTGACGCACGACATAGTGTAACATAATTACTCATGATGGCGTTAGAGTGCAGGTTCTCTGGCTTCTCTCGCCCATTGATGGACTCAAGAGTGCACGAGAGGCCTCGTGAATTAGCACAAGGTTATACTTCGTGATTTAGCTGAGTATAACCTGGATCTACCTGAGGGTAGCCATAAGACTAGCATTTCGCATTAACTTGCACAAAATATTTTGGACTCGTGGCGAATTGAAATCACTACAGACAGATCCATTTACCATCATAATATCATGCAAGAAGAACCATATACGTGTGTATGGTTCCAGTAACAGGACCAGTGGGTGGTTATGGATGTTGTTGTCTGGATCTGTCGAAGCTGTAGTTACTCACAGGAGTTTGCCTCTCCTGTTGTTGCCAGAGTAAATGTCAACTTCGCCCTCAAATTTACGCTCACGTCTTACTCTTGTAAAGTTTGTGAATTCAAGAAAATGGCAGTCAGAAATTACAAGATATGTATAAGCGTGTCAGCGAATACAGTGTTGTACCTTTTCCAGTTGTAAACAGTTCGTTTAAACATAACCTTGTTGTATAATCCGAGCGTTGTTGCTTGACCTTTGTATTCACTCCCACCCGTTGAATGATTCAGTCATCGTTGCCTGATATTTGTAAATTTTTCTCTAACTACGTAAGTTGTAGATCAATCACGGAGGCCCAGAGTCCCCCAGCTGGACTTTACGCGCACCTTGTATCCTCTTCTGCGTCACCGCCCACAGGATGGGTCGGAGTGCACGGTATTTACAACCGCTCTTACAGCAGTCGCTGTCATTAAGGCAGCTCCAACCTAGAGAAAAAATGATAGTCAGATACATCTTTTGTTCTGCTTTTTGACAGTACCTTTTTTATGTATATTTCATCTCAGAATATTACTGTTGGAAGTTTTGAATGACGTCCGCTTGCTGGACGTTTCATACGTATATATCAAAGTATTTTATCAAGATCTCCTCATTGTGATGGAAAAGATGATTAATACTCGATTAAGAATCTAATTACGAGCGTGGTTTGAATGACGCCAATGTTCCCTGTAAATGAAAAATCCTCTACACCCACATACACACGCACACACACACGCACACACACACACACACACACACACACACACACACACACACACACAGAAGACGCAGATGTCTTATCTCAGAGCCTCCGGATCTGGTGAATCAGGTATATCTTGACTCTAGACACTTTAGACAGACCTTTGTGGAGGCTGTGGTTCCCTGTGTTACTGGAGGGCTGTGGTGGTGGTGGGGTGTCTGGTGGCTGGGTGTTCGTTAGACGTGAACACCGTCTACAGGAGTAGTCGCTGGTTCAGGCCCCTGCTGGCATGGTCATGTTGTACTTGCTTTTTTTTTTGGTTTAGTTTTGAATGAACTGATCATTCATCTGGCAAGTGATTATTGAGAACGACCATTGGCAGTGCATTCTCGAGTATCTGACGAGGTTCTTCGTCAAGGTGTTCATCATGGGTGTTGAGCAAGCGCTCGTGGCCGCACCGACCAGTTTCCATGTGTATCTCCACTGGAAGAAATATATAGAACGAAACAGATGACTTTCCCACCCAGTCAACTACGAGTAACAGAGAGACAAGAAGATACTTCGCCGTATGTGGAGTGGGAAGCAAGCTGCCGCAGGCATTTATGCAGTATGAAGACCTACGTGAGCCATGCGGTCACATCCCTGCGGCTGAGTGGAGTGTCGATGGACAGGGATGGTTAGGAAGGTGTCTCACCAGTGCCCTTACCTGCTTCTGTTGACCCTATTTACTGTGACTATAGCGTATGTAGCGTATGACTGTGCCACTCCCTCCTCCCTACCCACGTTGCTGGCCATGTCCCCTGCATTGTTCATGACACTCCCGCCTGCCTCTTTACGCTACCACTACAGCAACCGTAGAGGTGCGACCATTGGCCGAGGACCGACTACCAATTATTAACAGACTCATGCGGATTAGGTAGGATCTATAACGCGCCATGGGAAGTGCGCGGTGTCTATATCTGTGCGGTCGTTACTAGTTTAATGTAGACCGCTCAGGGTCGGCTACGTGAGGCTGGTTAGGACCCGCTGCCCTCTTATGAGCCTTCCAAACCCCCCTCCCGCTAAGGAAACCAAGACATAATATAAATTATAGAACCAAGTTTCGCTCCCTCTTAGGTACTGGTATACTCACTCCAGTCCTTCTTGCCTATCTCATTAAGCTATAAGCATGAAAATGTTATGTCTTCAGTAATCCAGACTTTTGCCATTATGGAATACTTGAGGCTCTTTACTCTACAAGTTTATACAGTAATGAAGGGCATCTCGAAGAGAAGGGAGTGAAGAGGAGGAGAGAATCCTGTGCTGGAAGGGCATTGCTGAGGATGGTCGGGAATACAGCTCCGTCATGCGTTATTTTCAGTAAGTAGAAACTGAGAAGAAATCAAGTAGATATGAAGTATTATTGGAAGTGAGTGGTGCTGTTGGCTTACCCTGAGGGGAGAGCAGGAGTGTATTTAATGTAGGGGTAAGGGGTAAACACAGTGGAACCCTAAGGGAATAGGAGGTACAAGGTTGTAGAGGGAGGTACTGGGGACAGAACGGTAAAGTAGAAGGCACCACCACCCACCTCTCCCTCCACCTTAACAGTCGGCAGAAAAAAACGACAGGGGAAAAAAAGACATAAGGGGAATATACTGTTACGAAGATTTTCTCGATAATTGTGCTCTGGTAACACTTCCCTGCCAGTTTCAGAACGGCTGCTCAGGGTCTGGGTTATGAAGAAGAAAGACAGGGTTGAACGATGTAGCTCACTGGATGATTTACTGATAACGATTGTCAGTGAAGCATTTGTTTGGCCTTGATTTGAAGGTCATGATAGCCGTTACGTAACAACTACTGTGTCGTGAGGAGGTTTGTTCCATTGTTCAGCCACAATACTAAGTGGGAAGACCTCTTGCTTTTATCTCCACCTCGGAGCATTAGCTTTTCGTAAAGGAAATAATCCAAGGTCTTTGAGTCTTTCCTCATAAGACTGATTTCTGAGGTAAAGGGTAAAGCTGGCTGCTCTTCTTTAAATTCTCTCTGGTTCTTCTGGTGACGAGAACTGAATAGCCTATTCCAAGTGAGGTCTTGCCTGGCAGAAAGGAAAAAAAAAAAAGAGCGACTTCTGCATCCTTTGTTTTGTAGTGTATATTGCTATCACTGGAACGTACGAGCGTACCATTGGCTGTACTGTTACAGTTAGGGCATTGTTCACCGTGTTTAAGGTAATTGCTGACAGGCAATCGAGGGTCCTCCTCTTCGTTAATTACTGACGATGGTTTGACAAAGCATTCTGTATTCGTGACTTGTCTTCTAACACAAACTACATTACTTTGTATTCGTCTCTGTCTGTATACGTTTACCATGTCTGTGACCACTCTACTCTATCAGTTAGCTTAGTAGATATGAAGTCGTCCTCCTTTGACTGGACTTGAGTGTTTCCCGAATTTCAAGCCTTTGGCAAAATTCGAGGTTGTAGCGTTGAGTCGTGTCTCTGGTTCGCTGATGTCCATGATGAACAGTATGGGCTCCAGGACGGAGCCTTGTGGAGACGCGTCTGGGGCATGAGACCATCGGGATGCTTCAGGCAATACGACCACTCTCTGCCTCGTTTTCTGAGAGCCGGTCCGCTACCCAGGGGCAGATGCCATCACCTGTGTCGCGAGGTTTACTTTGCCTTAGGAATCTCTGGTGTGGGACTTCGTCAAAGGTTATATGAAAATCCGAGGTATATCGGAGTCCCAGTGATAATATCTGTGAGTAAAGAACTTAGTCAGATCCTTGAAACATGATCTTATATTCTGAGTCATGTTGATGATGGTCGGTGACCGTTTTGACGTCAAGGAATTTAATAATTTTGTCTCTGATTATTGTTTCTAA
Organism: Panulirus ornatus; assembly: GCF_036320965.1. Taxonomy (NCBI): domain Eukaryota; kingdom Metazoa; phylum Arthropoda; class Malacostraca; order Decapoda; family Palinuridae; genus Panulirus; species Panulirus ornatus. Next base: position 17,531,819 of record NC_092224.1, read on the forward strand.
CACATTCCCTAGTACTGAACTGAAGCAAATGGGGCGGTACTTCGAATTGCATTTCATTTTCAATTAGTGCAACTCATTTTCACGTTTCTAAGAATAATTATTCGTCCAAGGGGAAGAATTTGTATTGAGTATATATATATATATATATATATATATATATATATATATATATATATATAGAGAGAGAGAGAGAGAGAGAGAGAGAGAGAGAGAGGAGAGAGAGAATGAATTATGTGAGCCTGATGGGATTTGACTTGGTGTCTCACTGACCTGAGATTGTAAGGTAGCTTATTTTGGTCGCACTTCGAAAATAGCTTACACTGTGTATAGGAAATCTATATTTTTTAAATCATTATCGACCAAATACATTAAAACGTCTTTTTATCCGGTGATCTGTGGTTCGGAAGCACCCGTGGTGCGGAAAATATAACGGCCCAGTTTGACAATATTTCTACAGTTCGGAAAATTGCCGGAATCTCTAAACCGAGAATGCCACTGTGTAGTCCCGAAATTCAGGAGGATAGCAGTGAAGATGATGAAATTCGCCTGTAGTCATGGGTTTAATGTACGTATTTTGTATAAATTTGTACTGCAATCTCTAAGCCGTATGTACAACTCCAGCACCAATCCGCCAGGCTTTGTTTTTCAAGTTAAAAAATAATTTCTCTCTTACGGAAGGAAAGAATATCATACTAGGAACATAAAACGGCCAAGAAGCAAGTAATATAGTCCTCAACTTACCCCGGGAGAAATAAACTTGCTGTGAGAGACTATTATTAAGATTGAAGCAAGCGCTCTGCTGGTGCTGACTTGTCTCGCTTGTCGGCACTAGGTTCTTATAATATTAGCACAAACTTCACCTCCTACTGATGCCTCACATATATATATATATATATATATATATATATATATATATATATATATATATATATATATATATATATATATATATAAATGTCAGGCCTCTGAATGGTTACACGTAGCAAGTGGTGTGCCACAAGGATCAGTCTTGGGATCGGTTCTCTTTCTCATATATGTGTATGAACGAGATTGATGATAGGCGTCACTTTGAAATCTGTAAATTCGCGGATGATACTAAAGTGGGGAAATAAATCTGCAAGAGAAACTGAAGGTGTGCATCTTCAAAGTGACATAGACAGACTGATGGACTGGGCAAAACAGGTGGCAAATGAATTATCATGTTGATAATTCTAAGCTTTTATATATCGGTATTAGAAATGAAAAAGGCAAGCTACAGTGTGAATTTTGTTGAGTTACACAAGGTCAGTAAGGAAAAGGACTTGGGTACGATGATTTCTGGTGACCGAAAGCCAAGCAAGCAGTGGATAGAAGTAGCGAAAAGAGGCGAACAAAATTTTTGGACTCGTAGGAAGGATTTTCGAATTTAAGTTTCAGGAAATTATCGTCACTCCTCACAACTCAATGGTGCGTCCCCGTCTTGGATATCGCGCTCATAGACGGAAAGAGGACAGAGGCGAGCTACCAAGTCGATTCGTGTGAAAGGCGATTGAATTAATTACATCTCTTTACCTTGAGAAAAAGAGAGGATTGAGAGTTGATCTAATACAGGTATTCAAAATCATTAAAGGCTTCGATAATCCAGTCCGATCTAACGAGGTATTTAAGGATAGATTAGTCTGATTACAGTCGTGGCAATGGATACAAACCCATTAGCAAACGTTTTACCTAGAATGAAGCTAATTACTTTTTAGTCAAATGATTATTTTTTTTTTTGAATGATTTATCATTTAGAGTAGTTGAAAGCAGTACCATAGATAGGTTTAAGTATAGACTTGTTAGATATTTCGTTTTGAATCCACGACTGACATTATTGGCATCTCCTTAACTACATGATAACTTTATAAATCTTCTTCACTTAAAAATTGTATGTCTCTACTCCTACCACGTTAATCCATGTCTCTGTTCTCTTTCACTATTACAAACAGCTTCGTTAGAACCCAGTGGTCTGCTCTTTGAATTCAGTTGTAAAATGTAGTATTTACCATGTTTTTGAATTATTTTTGAATGTCAGTAATGTTTATCTATATATATATATATATATATATATATATATATATATATATATATATATATATATATATATATATATATGTTCCTATGAGATTATTTGGAAATGGGAGGAAAAAATTTACAGATTATGTACAGGGTAAAATATAATTCAGTTGTACCAGCCAGTCGTGTATTTTTCAGCTTTCCCAGCCCTGTACTTCAACATTAACGGAAACACAGCTGAGCCAAATTACATTTGAAATCTGCTCGATCTGGTTCGTTTTCACCATGATGTGGAACATGACTGATAAACAAATGTGTCCATGTAATGGAGAGAACATATCAGTAATGATGTAAAAGATTTGAGAAATGATGCAGTAAATCAACAGTTGAATATACGGAAGCATCTGGCATTGCATGACGTCAGACTTCGCTGAACGCTCGATAGATGGCGCCGCTGTTCTTCATCATATTCCATGCTATGGTAAGGGGAGTCACTTTCCTATCTTCCCTATATAGTGTTGAGGTAGCTGCCTACCCGGCTGACTCGTTCCCCAGTCACAACGAGCCAGTTACGGCCGGCGTGACTTACCAAGTTGACCAGTGTTTCCTTTGGTTTTTGTGATGTACTCGCTCTATCGACTGTTTCCCCTGACTTCTTGTTCTTTGCGTAGACAGTGCAGTGCGAAAAGTCCCAAGTGTGTGTATATATATATATATATATATATATATATATATATATATATATATATATATATATATATATATATATATATATATATCAGGGACAAGGGTGGTAACAATGTGAAAAAGGAGGGATATCAAAGCACAAGTTCGAGGTAGGCTGCCCGTGTAGAGGCCACGCGCCATTGTGAGGGCAATTTCGCTACCCTCCGCCAAAATAAAAAAAAAAAAAAAAAAACGCGTAATTCGAAAGTCGATCTATGGGCGCTGAACTGCAAGTGCCTCCTGAACGGTTTTAAGACGAGAGTGATGCCTCTAGTGAGACTGGGGGAGGTGGTCATCTGTCCCCCCCAGGTACGTTGTACAGTGGGATGAAGTGCTGGGAAATGTGAGACACGACACGCCACCACCTCCTCCTCCAACCCCTGCACCATCATCACCACGCGTTCAAATCATCGTCAGTGGTGGTGTTTCCTCTTATATTCATCACCACCCGTAACTATGGGCAACGAGTAGTTGGGGGTAAGTGCGAGAATTAGTCATGATTTATTTGACGTGTAAAGACAGACGTACAGACAGACTGACAGCAGTGACAGTCAACATGGAGAGACAGCTTATAACTACTTATGTAAGTGATGAAAAGTAATCCTGTAGATGTATAGACAAAATGGCAACTAAGGTATTAGAATTAACTTTTATTGCTCGTTTGTCCATCAGCTGAAGGCGAGGGAGGGTCTGCTCTGTCTGAGCAGGACTGTTGAGGGAACCATGGGAGCCTAAGCGACGCGTTCTGTCATCGGCCAACCAGAGTGTCACTAAGGATTTGATATTAGGATTAAAAGCTATATCGTTGTCTGCACAATGTTTAGAGGCCTTTCCACTGTCCCTAAAGTAATTTTGGACATTTTTTATTTATCCAGTATTAGGGAATCGTCTGTACATCGACACCTTGTTTTCTATGTTTGCCTGTGGTCTGTCGCGCACATAGAAAACGCAATTAGTGGATTTGTAAAGTCTGTAGACAGAAAAACAAACTGTAGGTCCACTAATTGTTGTTCAGGTATGTGTTACCGTGATGATATCTGGCGGTTTCCTGACAGAGAAAATGACGTCGACTCGTAGCGTTTTAGGCTTACTCTTCCGACAGTCATGTACGAAGACGTAAATGTAACCTCCGGTTCGGGATGGTGAGTGTCTCAGAAGTCCTTTTGATGTCATACCCTCAAGGTCCTCACTGACTCTCCCACAGATCTTATGTAGTCTGCCTCTACCGTGCTCAACTCCTCCACACATACGTGGAATTCTACTCAAGAGTTTCCCCCCGTTCCTGTGTCTGCAGCCTTGATTAGACTCTAATAACTGTCGTATATACTTGCCAAGGATCTCTCCAGATTCATCCCAAGCCACGTTGTTGGTCATAGCCTGAACTAGCATTGCAGTGCTATCAGCAGTGTTTGTGTGTTCCGTATGTCCTGTGTCTTGTGAGTTATGACCTCCAGCCTAGTAGCGTCGTGGTGACAGAGCCTCCACGTTTTATTCCTACCACAAAACTCCACTTCCAGCTGGAAGGTCAAGATGATCAAAGCCTTTCCTAATATTGAATACTTGTATTAGATCATCTCTTAACCTTCACTTCTCTTAAGTTGAATAGATTCAAGTCGTTTCATCGGCTATCATGGGCTTTGTTTCTTAGTCCAGGAGTCATCTTGGTAGCTCAGTGCTAAAGCTGTCTTTTTTTCAGGTCGGGTGAACGTATTGGCATTGCCTTGAAGGTTTTATTGAAGCCTATTCAACCTACGTTCATGTTTCTTTCATTGACCTTGTCTTCTCAGGTTAGCCTGTCAAGAGCAATGCAGAGATTATTAGAATTGCACGAGTAAAATCGGGTATTTTTTCGCGACTGCCATGTTGACCAGCATTACATGCACTGTTGAAAGTGACCTCATTTGTAAATTTTTCGGCAATTACTTGTACACAACTTTTCCCTAACTTCAAACATTATTGATAAGATCTTTTGTGGTTATAACTAGATCTGATATGTTCTCGTCTCTGGTTGGTTTCTCATTTGATTAAGGGCATTATCGAGTAGATTTAGGTAGAGTCCACACACGGGGCCTTTGGGAAGGGATTCCCTCCCACTTAGATCCCGTTGTGTTAAAATCTTCCACAATGATAGAACCCTGTTCGCTACAGATTTCTTCTAACTGATCATAAAACGTTTCGTCTACCTCTAGTAGATCTGCGGAGGATCTATGAACTAGTCCTATCGTTATTTTCTACGAAATTAATCTTCAGTTTCTACAAAAGATTTTAAGTCGACATTCTCAACGGCTACAACATCTTTACTGCAGGAAGTAGATGAGATTCAGCAAAGAGCGAGACACCTCCTCCTCCTACTTTGTTTCTCCCATCCTTATTAAGCAATGAACCCTGGAATTATGTATCCGACGAGGAAATGATTGTTGCTGATATCTCGCTAAGATTTGGAAATGGCAGTCATATAACTTTCTTTTAACGCTGTTGTTGCTAACTCTTGAGATTTCATTGCGTATGTCCGAGCGTTAACACATAACACTTTTAGATGAGTCTGAGATTAATTTTCGAGGTAGGGGGATGGGTCTGCTCCATAGAGCTGCGTTCTTTGATGAAAACGCATGCGTAGACTCACTTAGACTGAACGTGTTACTAAAGAAGGCGTTCCCAGTGCCGCTCCTAGGAAGAACTCCAGCATAATATTACTGGTTTTATCTCGAAAACGTCGAATGAACAGGCGATCTTTATCCACCAGCTCCTCCGATATCTCCTTCAGTACATCTTCAGTACCTACATAACAGATAAGAAGTGGATTATCGTTTGTACCACCACAAACTTCGTCTGCAGCGTCAGCAACGTCATCTACTCCGGCACCTGGAAAACCAAAACGTTTACAGCGTGAAGGGTTCCTGGCGCAGAATTCCTCCAGCTGTCTTTCGGATCACAGAGTCGCCGACGAGCCTTCCATCGTTGTCCTCGACGTCATCCAAGTTGACCTGCAGCCGAATTTTTGTAATTATTGACATCAAAGATAAGTTTTACGGGATTGCGCACTTCGTCGCGCTAACTGGAAGAATGGTCGACTTTCCTGGGTGAGAGAAGGATTACTCTGTGGCGTCTCAAACGCCCACATCTCGCTGCTTCCCGACGTTGATGGCTCACTCCCTGAAGGACGTCTACCCTGTGTGTTAGTAATGTTCCTTTATCAACAGCTTCAGCCAGCTTTTCCTGAGAGTCCGTCTGTCACCGAACCTTCGACCTTATGAGCACTGGCCAAGATCCTTACGTCTGAAGAACCCGTGTTTCCTCTACGTTGCCGTGTATCCTCAGCTCAAGTGACATAGACGTGTGTGTGTGTATATATATATATATATATATATATATATATATATATATATATATATATATATATATATTTTCTTTTTTCTTTCAAACTATTCGCCATTTCCCGCGTTAGCGAGGTAGCGTTAAGAACAGAGGACTGGGCCTTGGAGCGAATATCCTCACCTGGCCCCCTTCTCTGTTCCTTGTTTTGGAAAATTAAAAAAAAAACGAGAGGGGAAGATTTCCAGCCCCCCGCTCCCTCCCCTTTTAGTCGCCTTCTACGACACGCAGGGAATACGTGGGAAGTATTCTTTCTCCCCTATCCCCAGGGATGATATATATATATATATATATATATATATATATATATATATATATCCTCTTTTTTTGGCCACAATATAGATCACATTTCAGCAATAGAATATAAAAGAAAGCAGTCGAAATAAAAAAAAAGGAAAAAAGGACAATAGTTTTATCTCAAAAGGTGAAGTGATAAAAAGAAATATTCAGACGTGTACGTTAGGCTTGAGAGAGAGAGAGAGAGAGAGAGAGAGAGAGAGAGAGAGAGAGAGAGAGAGAGAGCCACGTTCCCCAAAATCCGCGCAGTATTTCGTGCACTATTTTTCTCTTATTTTACCACACAATTTATCGCAATTTTCAGCATTGCAGTTTGATACACAACTACTTGAACAGTTAAACACACACACACACACACACACACACACACACACACACACACACACACAGAAAAAGTTCTGCTTGAAAAGATGCAGTGATAGAACACTGAAAAAATCTCAACAAAGAGGATATTAGATCCGATTCGGTGAATCGTGCGGCAAAGCACACACAGGCATGTCTGACCGTTAGGAAGGATGGTGCCAAACTCAAGGCTGGTACAGTGTGTGTCTGACTAGGGTTGGTGTGGTACAGTGTGTGTCTGGTTAGGGATGGTGTTGTACAGTGTGTGTCTGACTAGGGATGGTGTGATACAGTGTGTGTCTGGCTAGGGATGGTGCGGTACAGTTTGTGTCTGGCTAGGGTTGGTGTGGTACAGTGTGTGTCTGGTTAGGGATGGTGTTGTACAGTGTATGTCTGACTAGGGATGGTGTGATACAGTGTGTGTCTGGCTAGGGATCGTGCGGTACAGTTTGTGTCTGGCTAGGGTTGGTGTGGTACAGTGTGTGTCTGGTTAGGGATGGTGTTGTACAGTGTATGTCTGACTAGGGATGGTGTGATACAGTGTGTGTCTGGCTAGGGATGGTGCGGTACAGTTTGTGTCTGGCTAGGGTTGGTGTGGTACAGTGTGTGTCTGGTTAGGGATGGTGTTGTATAGTGTGTGTCTGACTAGGGATGGTGTGATACAGTGTGTGTCTGGCTAGGGATGGTGCGGTGCAGTTTGTGTCTGGCTAGGGATGGTGCGGTACAGTGTGTCTGGCTAGAGATGGTGCGGTACAATGTGTGTCTGGCTAGGGATGGTGTTGTACTGTGTGTCTGACTAGGGATGGTGTGGTACAGTGTGTGTGGCTAGGGATGGTGTGGTCCTCCCGGTAATATTGGTACTGAGGAAGGTAGGTAGGGCTCCTGGCTGCTCCCTTCTCCCCACATAACATTATTTACACAGTTTAATCTCAAGAGTTTTATTGCCCTAACACTCGTGGAATATTCTACGGCTTCTCAGGTCCTCGTCCACCTACACAACTCGTGTCTTTAAACGTCTTTTGTCGTACGACTTATAAACTTTTCACCTGTGAGGTGAAATGGAGAGCTTTTTGATGTCTTTTTGCCCGTTCGAACTTGGTTTGCAAGTGATTAAGACGAGATTGATAAATGTTTTGCTTCGTCTGTACTATAGTTGATGGACCCTTTGAGCGCGACGGTGCGGTTCTTGAGCACGACGAGGGTACAGCCCTTGAGCACAACGGTACGGGCCCCTGGGGATGGTGGCCGGCCTGGCCAGCATACCCAGGGGCCGTACCGTCGTGCTCAAGAGGAAGGCTCATGTTGCGTTTGCGTGGCGTTCTTCTGGACAAAATAACGTGTCTAGAGTAATGTCTCGGAACTCATTACCGTGAGGTAAACTTGTCCCGTGATGTTTCACTGTGGACAGGTGGCGGCATCGTCTGATAAGGCTGGTATGTGGTGCGGAAGGCGCAGCTGTAGAGCGGCGGGCGCCGCTGCGGTGTGGTGGACACCGCTGCGGTGTGGCGGGCGCCGCTGCGGTGTGGCGGAGACCACTGCGGTGCGGCCCCGGCCTGAGGAAATATATGACGACAGATAAACGGAAACTGGTGTAATTCTATGCAAATGAAATTGCCGACTTGCCTCTCTTTTGTCTTGTTGCTTTAAACAATATCATCGCTCCAGGGAGTTGTGGCCTCCAACACCACGTATATATATATATATATATATGGATACATGTAGTAATAAGACCTCCGGGGTGCGGAAGACTGAGGACAATGGAGGCTACGGGTGTGGGTGAGTGGAGGGGGCGCTGTAGCTGATGAAACCGTCCGTACTGCAGTGGTTGCAGGGGTTCCTGTTGCAGGAGAGAGAAATTCTTCCGTCAGCAAGGGTTGGTGCATAGACCGTAGCTATTTTTCGAAGGGGGGTGGAGGAAGCTTTGGCAATTAACTTGGGAATATTGGTACGGGGGAAGAGGAACGAACCATTGCGTTCAGTTAAACAGGGATTTGGGATCCTGTTGAAGAGGACCGCTGCAGTTCACGTGGGGTTTTCAGGGGTGGTGATGAGTCCCTGTAGTCATCAGGGCGATTCCCAGTTCCCATTTGAAAGTGAGTTGTACTTTTTTCGCCGTTGTCTCTGGTGAAGCCTTATGCAATGTCTCGCTTGCTAATCCCTTGAGCAAGACGGTACATTTCTTCAGTTTGCTAGCCTGGCCTTTGACCTGACCCTCGTGTGTTAGTTCGAGGGCCAGGCCATCCCAAAGGTCGTGCTTAGTGGTCGAACCGTCGTGCTCATAAGTCGTTCCATTTTGCTCCAGGGGTTATGGCCTGTGAAGGGTGGCAGTACCGGAGCTTGGTCTGCAGCTTAGCTTGGCGTGGGGTCTACAGGAAAGTTCTGATGAGTTGAAGCCTGTGATCGGGATGTTGTGGTAGACGGTTCGATCGCGCCAGATGGCAAGGGTGTGTGATGCTAGATGGTCCATATGTATTAAAGTCTGCGTGGTGGTGGTGGTGGACGTCGGGAATGGATGTTGGAGTTGGTGGGAGATTGATGTTGATGGTGGTGAAGGTCGGGGATAAATGTTGGAGGTGGTGGTGGTCAAGTATGGATGTTGTGGATGATGGGGGTCGTAGATGAATGTTGGAGGTTAGTAGAGGTCGGAGGTAGTTAATGATAGTGGTGGAGGTCGGAGGTGGTTAATGGTGGTGGAGGTCGGGGGGTAGATAATGATGGTGGTGGAGGTCGGGGGGTAGATAATGATGGTGGTGGAGGTCGGGGGGTAGATAATGATGGTGGTGGAGGTCAGGGGGTAGATAATGATGGTGGTGGAGGTCGGGGGGGTAGATAATGATGGTGGTGGAGGTCGGGGGGTAGATAATGATGGTGGTGGAGGTCGGGGGGTAGATAATGATGGTGGTGGAGGTCGGGGGGTAGATAATGATGGTGGTGGAGGTCGGGGGGTAGATAATGATGGTGGTGGAGGTCGGGGGGTAGATAATGATGGTGGTGGAGGTCGGGGGGTAGATAATGATGGTGGTGGAGGTCGGGGGGGTAGATAATGATGGTGGTGGAGGTCGGGGGGTAGATAATGATGGTGGTGGAGGTCGGGGGGTAGATAATGATGGTGGTGGAGGTCGAGGGGTAGATAATGATGGTGGTGGAGGTCGGGGGGTAGATGGTAACGGTGGTGGATGTGGGGGGGGGGGTATTAATGGCACCGGACGTCAGCTATTGTTTACAGAGGTGGAGATTAGGCTGCTGCTTCCCCAAGTTTCAGTGTGAACACTGGCTACTCAAGGGATTGACCGTTATGATACGTCCTCCTTCCCCCACACAGCTCAACCGTGAGATTATAATCCTCCTCTCGCCTTTCTTCTCTCTTCGTATAGCCTATCCTCCATTAAGACTCAGGACTACAATCACATGCTGAGTCATGATTAATTTCTATATATATATTTTTTCTCTATCGTATTCTCGCCTCTCGAGATGGTCTTTAATTGGGTCATGTTTTGCCCATATCATTCACTATGAAAAGTAAAAAAAAAAAAAGAAGAATATAAAAAAGATGATGGAAGGTGTTGAAAGGTGGGGTGAGCGGAGGGAGGGGATGGTGGTACTGCAGGTGTCAGGTCTCCCCCTCCTCCTCACACACACACACACACACACACACACACACACACACACACACACACACACACTCTCACTTCCTTCCCGGCATTGTCAACCTCTCCATTCTGTCAGCCAATTAACCTTTGTCCTCATTCTAGATGCTTCTAATAGTCTCCTTTGTGCTAATGTCCCTTCTCGCCTGCCTCTCCCTACCTTTCGCTGACGTTGCTCTCCTCGTGTTCATCACCATTATCTTGCCTCGTTCTTTCCCTTTCAAGTTGTTGCCCTTTCCTTCCTCTTCCTCGCTTACTGTCTTCTCTTACATCTTCCTTTTCCTTCCTCATTCTTCTTATATTCTTACCTTTTTTCTTCTCCCTTCCGCCCTGTTTCTCTGCCCATACGTGTTGTCTCCCTGCCTCTCCCTGCCTGCTGTTGGCCTCCCTCGCGGCCCCTTCCATCATCACCCAGCTGACCCTTCTCCCCTCAGCCAGCTGGAGGTGGCGGGGTCGGGGCAGCGTCGCGCGTGGCTCCTGACGGTGTACAGCTCTGTTGGTGGGTCGGTGTGCGCTACGAGCAGGAGGGAGGGCTGAGAGCCACGGGTACTGCTGCTGGTAATGCTGTAGCTGCTGGTGTTGGCTGCTGCTGCTGCCGTGGTTGTGGTGGTGTTAATGTTGTTGTTGTTGTTGTTGTTGTTGTGCTGGCACTTCTGCTGCCGCTACTGCTACTGTTTTTTGCTGTTGGTGTTGTGGTTGCTGTTATTGCTTCTGTTCTTTGTTGTTGCTGCTGTTGTGGGTGAGGTAGGTGTTCAGCAGCACGCGGACATTGTTAAGGTGTACAACAGTGGTGAAGTGTGTGCAGCAGTGAAGTAGATTGTACAGCGATTACTCGTCGTGCACAGCAGTTTCGTGGTATGTACAGCAGCTGGTCGTCGTATACAGCAGTTCCATGGTATGTACAGCAGCTGGTCGTCGTATACATCAGTTCCTTGGTGTATGCTGCTGCTGGTCGTGTGCACCAGTTCCTTGGTGTGTACAGCTGGTGGTCATCGTGCACAGCAGTTCCCTGGTGTGTACAGCAGCTGGTTACCGTATACAGCAGTTCCATGGTGTGTACAGCAGCTGGTTACCGTGTACAGCAGTTTCCTGATGTATGCTGCAGCTGGTCATCGTGTACAGCAGATCCGTGGTGTAGGCTGCAGCTGGTCATCGTGTGCAGCAGTGAGAGCAAGGCACACAACGCCCTTCGCCAGTAATTACGTTTGAGGGTGGTGGACTGTGGGTGTAGGGAGGCCGTGTGGCAATATTGGCGAGTGACCTCGAGTGTTGTGAGAGTACACGACGCCGAGGGGGAGGCCACCAGCCGCCCATCCCCCAAGGCTCCACCATCGCCTCGTGAGGTCCGTACGCTCTCACAGAGGCTTACATACGCGGAATACTCGGCTGCCTCAGCGTAGAACGGAGGGCGCGTCTGTGAGCCTCTATGAGAGCAGACAGCTCCCCGAGCTTTGTTGGTGAAGCCTAAGGGACGAGAGACTTCTCCAATGCTAAGTACTCCTTCGTCAGGAGTTTTCACCGAGTCTGTTATGTACTCTTCGTTATAACCTTTTTTTAAGCCGAGAACGAGTCAACTTTCAAATCTGTAAAAGCTTGTAAAGGATAGGGTTTTTTTTCTCCCGTTTTTTTTAAACAATTTCATTTGTATGAAATGATAGACTGCTGGATGATGTCAGAAACCTCGTGAAGCGTATTGCACATGTTGCATAATGATGAGAAAATTGCTCCAGGAGGTTGAGTCACAGTGAATACGGTGGCAGCTTCCGGGGAGCGATACGGTACAGAGATTACTGCAGTGTGTGTGTGTGTGTGTGTGTGTGTGTGTGTGTGTGTGTGCGCGCGCGCGTGTGTGTGGCTCCTGGCACATGATATGTGTAGCTCCTGACACATGGTGTGTGTAGCTCCTGACACATGGTGTGTGTAGCTGGCCTCTACAGTGTTATGCTGCAGCGCAGCCTGAGGACTGAGGGAGACTCCTTGAAATTTTTGGTTATTAATACTGACACAAGATGGAGGTCGATGGTGAACTGTATGTCTCATACGTTGACGTCTTGAAGTATGACTGCACGACCCTTGAGCACGGCGGTGCCCCCCCCCCCCCTTGGGTACGATAACTTGGCCTGATCTGACCCCGACGGTCAGATGTCAGGCCACTTCGACTCGAGAGTCGTACCGTCGTGCTTATAAGGGATTAACTCCTCACACGGCCTTGTTGATGGATCAACTTAATCCCGTCTGTCAGTTTTCCCAGGTGGCGTGAAATGCTTATTTTCAATCCCGTCTGTAACTTCAGGTTGTGGGTAATGTCGGCCATTTATCTGCGACCTTCGCACTCCGTCGAACGTGAAATTCTTATCTCAGCCTTGACTTGGCGAACTACCGGAAGAGGAGGAGGAGGAGATAGATCGTATTGGAAGTGAGAGGTATGTAGTGTTGGAGCCGCGGGAGGGAGTGGGTCGCGTGGGAGATGCGGGAGGGAGGAGGGCGTGGCGTGGGACCTGGTCCATGACCACGCTCCGTGCTGGTGTCTTGGTTCCCAGGCTACAAAGGGACAAAAGGTATTGTCAGGAGAGTATACTTCACGTGGGAGTGTGAGGTCGGGGGCTGCCGGAAAGCGTCAAGGGAGAGAGGGGGGACGCCGTGGCTGGCGGTGGGGCGAAGGCAGAAGCTGAGAGCACCGCCCACCGCCCTCAACCGGACGGCAGCCTTACACTCCAAGGCTTCTGCAGTTTGCTTCCGAAATGAAGGGCCTTTGGCCATCTGCTGCTGCCACTACCGAGCCGTGGGTCTCTTGAACATCTGCTCCAGCCGCCGCTACCGATAAGGTGTGGACCTTTTGACATTCTGCTGCTCCCGCTACAGCTTCTCCAGTGATGTGGACCGTTTGACATTCTGCTGCTGTTGCCAAGATGTGGGGACCTTTCGACGCTCTTCTGATGCTGCCGAAATGTAGACCTTCTGACGGCCTGCTGGTAGTGGTACCTCCTCTACAACGCAGAAGCTGGCCTTTAGGTAGCACTTCAGAAAATATTTCGGTTGTATTTTTACAACTAGCACAGGTATAAGAAGACTAACACTCTGTCAAAGGCCTCGGTATTTCATAAACAATTCAGTATTTTGATAAGACGAAGGAACAGTTTACATCATCTTGAAGCAGGGAAATGATCTATCTGGTGTAATATAAGCATCACAGAAGGAGGTGCAGGTGTGCACGTCTAACTGATGTCTCTCTCACGGGAAAACCTCCTGCATTATCCATGCCACATCTCTGAGGTCCCCAAGGGCATGTGGACCCTACGTCTTTCCTGGCCTTCACATCTCCATGCCTATGTTAAGGTTCCCCCATCTTTACTGACGTCGGGTACTCGTTCTCCTTACCCACCTGTGCAACCATGACCTTCACGCCCTTTGGACCTTCCCTTTTTTCATCTTGCTTTATAGGCTCAAGTCATGAACAAAAGTCCATATCAAGGCCGGGCCTTGATTGAAATTGAGAGTGTGTGCATATTTTTTTTTTTTTTTTTTTTTTTTTTGTAGAAGGAAGGATATCGTTGATGAAGAGGAGAAAAAGTGTGAGAGAGGGACAATCAGAACCTTGAGGGACACCGCTGTTGATGGAGAAAAGGGGAGAGGCTTTCTGAGCCTTGACGATGTCTGGTGATGGTTTATTACAATGTTGTATAATTCAGCTGCTTTACAAGAAGTGCCGATGTGTGCATCACCCGCACTTGCCTTTAACTTTATCACTTTATTTTTGTAATTAGTTATAATGTCGATATCAGCATTTTGGAAAACTTCTGTTAGATCTTCTCGTGGTCTGCATTTTTTTTTCAGATAATATAATTTCAGATCTCTTGGTCTTTCATCATAGTGTTTATTTCTAAGCGACAGAATTGGCTTTGTTGTTGTTGTTTGTACTCGTTCTTTTTTTTCTGTAAAAGTTTGGCGGCCAGAACTAAACAGTATATTGATCTGGTCTGATAAGACTGTTAGGAAGAGTGAGTACTGAGTCTCATTTATAATTACTATTTCTATCTAAGGCACCTACTGTGTGCTTTATTCTGTGTATATAAACATTGCTTTGTGTATATTAGATTTCTAGCTATTACGCAACTAATTTTATTTCTGACAGATACTGGCCTAGCATTGTATGTTCGTATTTGATTTAAACATTTAACAAAATGTATTAATTTGTGTTCCTTCATGATGAACTCTGTGCGCCTTGTCTGACCGCTGCATCAGTCTTGTCTAGATCTCTTCTGAGTCCTTAAACTGTTTTCTTTTCTTTGGTCTTCATTTACCGGTTCGTTTCGTCGGCACGAAATTACCTTTGGGTGTTGTGGCGGGACCTTTGATAGCCAAGCCATCATAACCTTGAGCCGTGCCGCTGCTGTCCTCCTCAGCGGGTTTAAGATTCTCAAGCTGGTCGTGAATGAACTGTTTATTGTTCTCATTTGTCTTTATCTTGTGTCTGAGAGAAAAAAGATATGCTTTATCGTTCAGGTCTCACTGTATTATCTCTTACTTCTCACTGTATTATCTCACGTCTCACTTTATTATCTCACATATCGCTTTTTTATTTCACCTCACTGTATTATCTCTCACGTCTCACTTTATTATCTCTCACGTCTCACTTTATTATCTCTGACGTCTCACTCTATTAGATCATCAAACAACTTGAGAGAAACAAATACAGACTGTGGTCAAAAAGTTCTACCGTCTCATCCACTCTGGGCCACCCTTACTACTTTCAGGGATCTGTGTTTAAATTCTCTTCCTCTCCCCTGAGCCTACCTCGCCCCCCACGTCCTGGACGAGGAAGCTGGGTCAGGTTAGACCCCGAGGGAGTTCAGACCCTGCAAGAGGCAGTCAGCGTGACGTTATGTCACTCACCGCGAGCCAGAAGTAGAGACGCTGCTCAGACCTGATTAGACTCGCCGCTCCGGGATGTGTATGGGACGGTACCTGATGTGGAGAGTTGGGCATTCTGTGTCCCGGTCGTGTTGCGGTATCGCCCGGAAGGCGTGTTTTTTATGCCTGTCGTAGTGTGACGCGTGCAGGTGACGGGGTCAGTGTTCCGTGCGTCCATCCCGACACCCCGCCAGCGTTCCAGATCGGAATGACACATTGATATGCCATGACACTCTCTCCCGATCCGTCGAGGGCACCTCACCAGCACCTCGGCAACAACAGCAGTCGAGGAACTTCTGAATTCATTTGGTTTACCATCTCGCGATCCTGCTGTTGCCTGGCGTAGCAAGCGCTGTACAGGGTTACTGAGGGGAAGAGACAGCCAGTCACACACAATTTGAGAGAGAAGAAAACTTTAAAAGATCTGTTAGACAGGAGGAGGCTCTGAGCCAATGGACAAAATACGAAAATGATTCAGGAAGTGGACAACACCTCCCCTAATTCTGTTGGTAAGACGTTGATCCTAAGGGTCGCTTTTGAGAAAATCATGCCAACAATATGTTTTGTCTGTCCCATTGACATGTGGTCCTACTTCGTGTTGAAGTGCCTCCCTGTGCCCTCCCTGACCTGGGTAGGCGTTCTCCCTGGCTAAATGGTGTTCAGCCTCTCAAAGCGAGAGAAAGAGTAACGGATTAGTAAGCTCCTCAGGTTATAAGATAGTACGATAGGACTGGCGATGCTTTCACTCAGCTGTAGCTGCTTGCTCGGACCTCCTCCTCCTGGATATATCCTGGATCTCCTCCTCCTGGATATATCCTGGATCTCCTCCTCCTGGAAATGCCCTGGATCTCCTGCTCCTGGATATATCCAGGATCTCCTCCTCCTGGATATATCCTGGATCCCCTACGGTAACAGAGCGCCTCTGAGCGCAAAGGAAATTACAGATATTGAATCATAAAATCTGGAGTGAATCTTAACACCATCAAGAACGAAAGTGGCCTCACGTTTTCAATACCAAGATCCAGCGTGCTCTCAACACAGAGGACTTTGCCCCTCTGTTTATTAACCCGCGAGCATTTACCTGGAACTCGTGCTATTTATACCTTATTCCTCATCCAATTCCAAGTCCTTTTATAATCTTGTGATTCACATCTCGTGCTCTGAAAAGTCTCATTCGCAGCACCTGCCACCACTAGCTTACCATCAGATTGCAGAGCCCATTGTATTCCCGTTACATTCTCTGCAGTCTTCACCACAAACCCAGGCGGAGGGGAGCGCCGCCCTCCGCACTCCCTTCCTGGCGACGCTCCAGTTCAAACCGGGAAAAGTCGCCTGGAGAAAAAAAAAGAAAAGAAAGCGAAATCCCGTCCAGCATGATGAGAGTTCATTACCAAGTGAGGTCGTAAATACGAGGAGAGCCTGGCACCGGAGCCTGCAGGTGTTGCTGACGAGGAAACCACACACACACACACACACACACACACACACACACACACACACGACAGTGGCCGTGTGTGCTGCCGTGGGTCGCGCGACGTTGGTCTGGGGCGTCACGACCCCTGCTGTCGCAATCGGCGCCCCGAGAATATGGGGAGTTAGATAGTCCTCTTCAAGCGGCGGGGAGGAGCTGAGAGTGGGGTGAAGGGGGAAGCGAGGCGTCAGGGTTGGTGGGGGAACTATGACGGTAAGTTTTGGAAAGGGAATAAAGGGAGGAGTTAAGGAGAACGGGGGGTTTAGTGTGTGTCGTCCGGGTCGTGGCGGGAAGTTAATGGTGAGGGTTAGAGGAAGGACGGGAGGGAGGATGGGAGACGTGCTCCTAGGTGGCGCCGTGGCCCGGAGGAGGAGGAGGAGGGGGGGAAAGTGAGAAGCAGAAGTGTGAATGAACTTTTCTCCATTAGTGCAGGCAGTAAAAGAGGTGCTGGTGGTGCCTTATCAAAACAACAGTTGGCCCCAAGAGGCCGTGAAACAAATGAGCATCGCCGAAGAACAACTCTAATTACCCTCTAACGTTTATACCTCACAATAAACATGGCTTTCATCACCACCTCACTAAAATGTGAAAATTGCCAGGCTCTTGGTGCGAGAATAGGAGGGCAAGGAACACAAGAGATGGATATATATATATATATATATATATATATATATATATATATATATATATATATATATATATATATATATATATATATATATATATATATAATGTCAGATCATTACCTGGTGGAGGCGAGAGTGAAATTCTATAAAGGCTTTAAGAGAAGGGGAAATAATGTGGGTGAGAAGGAGATGGTGAGAGTAAGTGAGCTTGCAAAATAGCTTGTATGAAGACTATTAGAGCTTCAGTGTAGAATTAGAAAAGATGTAGCTAAGTAAAGCAAAGGTGGTGGTTGAGGAATGGGTGATGTTTAGGAAAACAGTACTGACGTGCGAGAGAAGTGTTTGGTATGCGGAGGGTGGCGGGATGGGCATGTGAGAAAGGGTACTGGGTGGTGGAATGATGAAGGTAAGTTGCTAGTGAAAGAGAAAATAGAGATGTTTGGGGTTTTTTTCACAGGGAAGGAGTGCAGGTTAATGGGAAATGTACAAGAGAAAGCAGCAAGAGGTAAAGAGGAAGGAGCAGAAGTTGAAAAAGGGGCCAAATGAGAGTTATGGTGCACGAGTATGAACAGATTTAGAGAGAATACAGATCTCTTTTACAGAAGATGGTTAATAGTGTGAGAAAAATAAAAGATCAAACCGGAAAATCGATGAAAGGGCAAATGGGGAAGTTTAACAGGCAGAGATGAGGTGAAGAGGAGTTGGAGTAAGTATTTGGTGATATGGTTGATTGTGTTTTAACATGTCTGGTTGGCAGATATAGGGTAGGGGAGGTATGCAAAGTGGGAGAGTCATGGCAACTGGTTTAGCGAAAAGAGAAGAGGTGATGAAAGCCCTGAGTAAGGTGAAATGTGGCAAGGCATCTTTTACCTGCCGGCAGTTGTGGGAGGGAGAGGTGGGTGAGGTGGTGCTATCCTGTTGCTAACACTGCATACATTTTCTCCTTTTCTATTTCTATCTTTTGAAAACCTCTTTGTGGACCATCAGGTCTCCTGCTATCTTTCCATCACACACACACACACACACACACACACACACACACACACACACACACACACACACACACACACACACACACACCTGAATGGTAGGACCAGCCCATTGCCTCCCTCCTCTGGCTGGCAATTGCCAGACGACGCTTGGAAGCGTTTGTTGCCGCTGGAGTCATGGCGTCCACATCCTACATGGGCGTAATGTCTTGTATATCAGAGATGTTTGTATTATCATAGTTTATGTTGGACCATTGTATGTGTGTGTTGCTGACGTCTGTGTTTATGGTTATCTGTTTCCTGTGGTGTCTTGCAGCATACGTGATGCCAGGCGGAGGGGAGCGAGAACGGGGTTAGATACTCGACACTGACATGGACTGTACCTGTCGTAGAAGACAAAGTTACTCCGTTTTTTTTTTTTTTTTTTTTTTTTTTTTTTTTTTTTTTTTACATAGATTTAGATTCTTTGTGTACCGTCACTGGGACTTGTTTGCATCTGTGCGAAATGTAGGTATCAGTTGCTTTTGGTGTTCATGAGTAAATATTTGTATCGGGTAAGAATGTTCCTGGCGTAGGAACCACACACACACACAGACACACACACACACACACACACACACACACACACACACACGAGTGAATAAACCTGACCTCGTGACTGAAGGACCTCCCTCCCTCGCGTGGTACATGACCGCGTACCCGTAGACAGGTAGCTTGCGTCTGTGTGGTTTCTCTGGAGGTACATACATTTCCATCCTCCTGACGGAGGTGGCGGCTTCCTTCCCCTCCCCAATCCCCAGGAAGACCACACCACTGGGTAACCGTCCCCTCCCCACTACACAGGGAAGGCCACACCACTGGGTGACCACCCCCAACACTTAAGACGAGTAGGTGGTTGCCCCCCACGTCCAGTCTAATGTCAGTTTCTTACGATTCATCATAGCAGGTATATCGCCTTCCTCCGTAATGCTCGTGGTCTGAATATGCTGGGAGGTGAAGGACGTGCACGGGAATGAGTGCATTGGGAGTGATGTGTTGTACAGAGGGCGACGTGCTGCCAGGGGACTTAACCAGGGCATAGGAAGCGGCCGGAGGAAAAGGTCCATCTGACCTGGTCGTGGATAGGGGACTGTGGTTTCGATATATTGCACATTGACGCATGAAGAATGGATGTGAGCGAGTGACGCCATTTCTTCGTCTTTTCCTGACGCTACCTTACTAGCACGGGAAAGGATGAATGAATAAGTGCGATGAAAATATATTTGTTTCTGTCGAATTACGAACAGTCCACTTAGCTTTTCCGTTTGTCTAAGAAGGAGTTCACTCTCTCGTAGAAATCAGAGAGATTAGTTACACATGACCTCCTTTCCCTGGAACCTTGTTTTGCCTCATGTGTGTGTGTGTGTGTGTGTGTGTGTGTGTGTGTGTGTATGTGTGTGTGTGTGTGTGTGTGTGTGTAGTTCTCGCTGATGTTACTTGTGTGGAAGAAACATCATTCATAACGCCCGTCACAGGGTTGTGACTACAAACTGATGAAAACATTCGTTTTAGCTGCCATGATTTATGAGAAAGATTTGGCTGCAGTGTACGAGTGCCTGAGCGAATGACGCGATAGGGTGTCGAGCGCTGATAGGGATCCCATCACGGTGGACTGTGCAAACGAAGCTTCGTATACCAGTATGCAAATGAAGCTTCGTATGCTGGTGTATAAACGAAGCTTCATTGTTCATGGACAAACTTAGTTTCGTGTTCTGGAGCTCGCCGACAGCACTTCATATGTTGCTGGAAATTTCGACCACTATTAGCACCGTACCTCACTTCTCTCTACCCCCGTTCATAATGGTTCCAGTCAGTCTCGAGTTGATCTCGCTATATAGTTCCAGAGAAGAATGATTTTTCCCCTCTGAAAACGTGAGTCTAAGGCATCGTAGCGAGACACTGCTCACGAGCAGGGACGTGGCGCTCGCTGAGCCTTAGAGGTGATCTGGGATTAGACACCGCGGGTCGCAAAATGAAGTGTTTGAATTATATAGAAAGATACATGATGAACGCACAACCTACACAAGGCAAAGTTATGATACCTTTCTATCATCTGGGCAAAGTTATGATACCTTTCTGTCGTCTAGGCAAGGTTATGATACTTTTCTAGCGTCTGAGTCAAAATATTGATATAGATGAAGTACTTTACACATAACGGAATACTCAGTGGGAATTATCGGTCAGGTCACAAGCTGTACAACAGGCGAGTGCATGATGATGCAGGGTGTGGGAGTAGTTATGCTAGCAACGTTACAGGATCAACCGGAGGGACAAACTCCCATTAGTATCTGTAGCCCAACCTGCATGGAACAGCATCAGGGTGCCTCCTGATCCTGTTATTAAAATCATATATATTGGAAAAGATTACCGTTGAGCGCGTGATCAAGTATATTCCTATGAGTCCACGGGGAAAGGAAACACGATAAGTTCCCAAGTGCACTTTCGTGTAATAATCACATCATCAGGGGATACAAGAAAGAAATACAACAGTTGTATATCAACTGACTGTCATATTTCTTTCTTGTATCTCCCCTGATGATGTGATTATTACCCTAAAGTGCACTTGGGAACTTAACGTGTTTCATTTCCCCGTGGACTCACAGGAATATATATATATATATATATATATATATATATATATATATATATATATATATATATATATATATATATTCTTGCTTGAATTACTGGTATAGTGCCGCACACCGCACTGCACTTTCCCACATTCGCCTCTATTCACTCTCACCTACTGCTAAGCACATTCGCTCTCCCTCATCAACCTTTATTCACACTCGCTCTCCTTCATCCATCATGTTATCAACACTCACTCTGCCTCGCTCACCCTTATTCGCAAGCTAACTCTTCCTCACGCACCCTTTTGCTCATTCACTCCCCCACTCTCACCCACCGTTATTCGCACACGCCCTCACTGCTAGCTTGAGGAGCAGCAGCCGGCCCTGTCGATCCTGTGTGAGGTGGTGGTGCTGTGTGAGGTGGTAGTACTGCTCCGTGGGAACTGTGTGGTTGGTGTAATGAAATGGTGCGTTGTTGTGGACGACGAATCGTGCATAGAATTCAGACGGCCGGAACCTAAGTGAGCCAGGAGGGAGGTAGAGGGAAGGAAGAGGCAGGAGTAAAAATGGTGTTCGAGGTTTTTATGAGGTAAAAATGGGAGAGATAGTAGTGACAGAAGGACGGGAGGGAGGGTAGGGGCCGGGGACCCAGCCAAGATGAAGAGAAAATGAAAAGGAAGAGGAGCTGGTGAGGAGAAAAGGGCAGGAGATGAGGAAAGCGGAAGGGGAGGCGGCAAGATAGGAGGGGGAAGTGGTAAGGCAAGAACGGGAGGTGGCGAGATGGGAGGAGGAGGTGGTGAGACAGGAGGGGAAGGTGGTAAGACAAGATGGGGAGTTGGAGAGATAGGAGGGGGAGGTGGTGAGATAGGAGGGGGAGGTGGTAAGACAAGATGGGGAGTTGGAGAGATAGGAGGGGGAGGTCGTGAGATAGGAGGCGGAGGTGGTGAGATAGGAGGGGAAGGTGGTAAGATAGGAAGGGAAGGTGGTAAGATAAGAGGAGGAGGTGGTAAGATAGGAAGGGGAGGTAGTGAGATAAGATGGGGGAGGTGGTAAGATAGGAATGGGAGGAGGTGATATTTGACACAAGGTGGTAGGAAGAAAAAATGTGAAAACACAATGTTCATACGGATTTATCTCTCTGCATTCAGTAAGTTTACAAGTCAGGTATGTGATGTTGGAGGTTGTCATGAGAGAGAGGGAGGTATATAATGTTGGAGGGTGTCATGAGAGAGTGAGGGAGGAAAAGATCATGAGAGGGAGTTGGTGTGAGGCTATGTAATTGATTACTATTTGTGTGTTACGGGGAGATTGTTTTACACTCGTATTGCCCCGTCTCTTAATCTTGTATATATGTACCATGTCTTTACTCCTATGTACACACACACACACACACACACACACACATTTACACCCTAAGCCAGGTGCTGGTTCATCTACCAACCCCGAGGGGAGGATGAACGGCTGGGATTGGCTGTGGTTCGACTGCTGCGCTCGGGATCTGAGCCTATGCTACCCTGGATGAACCCGTGCTCTCTCATGGTCGGTAACACTCACCACTACACCACAGAGACCCTAACCATTACAGCACGGAGGGCCACAGTGTAGAAGACGGGGAGCTGGAGCGGGGCAGTTTGGGGAGGATAGTGGCTTGGGAGTGGGAGTTAGGCAGTTTGAAGTGATAGAGGATTGGGAAGACTGGTGGTGAGAGTGAGGGAGTTTGGTAGGATAGGGTCTAAGAAAGACGGGATGAGGGGTGAAGCAGTCTGGGGAGGATAGTGGGTAAGGAGGCCTGGGAGTGGGGGAGAAAGTAGTGCGCGGAGCGGAGAGTTGGCGGTGCGATGCGACGTGGGTGTGGGGCGAAGGCAGTGTGGAGGGGAGAAGATGGGGAGGAAGCGGTATCTCGAGAGGAAATCTGAAGGAAACTTGGTGTAAAGATGTGGGGGGGGGGGGATGCTGGAGACTTGCTGTAGAGGGCGGGGAGTATGCTGGAGACTTGGTAGAAAGGGTGGGGAGTATGCTGAATAGCTCGTGGGGAGGGCACGGAGTATGCTGGAGACGGAAGAAGGAGAGGAGGATGAGAGAAAGATGGGAGAACATGGGAAGAACAGATGATAGAAAAGCTAATGGACTACGACGAGGTTTTCTACGAGTAATACAAAAAGAATCTTGAATGTTCAATGACACAAGGATGAAAGTCTCACAAAGTATGGAAATGTAGACGTCTTTGACGACAGTGTCTATTTTTTTTCCTTTTCTGTTAGCTGAAACGGCACGGGCAACAGAGGCCCAGATCAAGGCTATCCTATTAACGATATATATATATATATATATATATATATATATATATATATATATATTTTTTTTTTTTTTTTTTTTTTTCTTTTCTTTCATACTATTCGCCATTTCCCGCGTTAGCGAGGTAGCGTTAAGAACAGAGGACTGGGCCTTTGAGGGAATATCCTCACCTGGCCCCCTTCTCTGTTCCTTCTTTTGGAAAATTAAAAAAAAAAAAAAAAGAGAGGAGGATTTCCAGTCCCCCGCCCCCTCCCCTTTTAGTCGCCTTCTACGACACGCAGGGAATACGTGGGAAGTATTCTTTCTCCCCTATCCCCAGGGATAATATATATATATATATATATATATATATATATATATATATATATATATATATATATATATATATATATATCCTAGCCTGAGCCAGGTACCCAGTTTATCGACCAACCACCCCTAGAGATGGATGAACAGCTAGGTTGACTAAGGACCGACTACCGCACCCAGGATTCAACCCCAGGCGGCCCGTGAATGCGTCACGGTCAGGAACGCTAACTGCTCCACCACGTCGACCACAACCGGTATCGAGTATGTGTATACTACTACGACTAGTTTACTTGGTTCATTAGTTTACAGTGGAATGTTCTCTGCACGTGCAGACTAATATTGAGCTGTGCGTGTCCACGTCAGGCAGGGCTGGGGCGGTCACACGTGCACGTGTCTGGGTAGGGCTGGGGCCGTAGCATACCATCCATCACTGTCAACATGCATCACAAGCAGGTTGGTGTCGTGCAAACTATTCCGACATCCTTTAATGTGACGACCAATTTTCTTTGCCACAAGCCCTGTAGGGATGACTTCCCTGTAGGTGTTTGATCATAGTATAGTCATGTTACACATTGATCAGGGAAAACAGCAACATTTTTGCAAATGCTGTAACGCACTGCTTAGGAAATGACGGGAAGATAAGATTGAAAGCATGTATATTAGGCGAAGACGTACAGAAATAGAAAGGCAAATACAATCTCTCTCTCTCTCTCTCTCTCTCTCTCTCTCTCTCTCTCTCTCTCTCTCTCTCTCTCTCTCTCTCTCTCTCTCTCTCTCTCTCATCAAAGGGGACAGCAAAAGCAACATCTCCCAGGTGTATCCTTCCCCACCAGGGAGTGGAGGCGGGGCGTCGTTTGAGATATCACTGGAGACACTGAAAAGAAGTTCGAAGACGAACACTTTGGTAGGCTTGGTTGCTTGTGTTGTGGTATCGTAGGGAAAGTTTCTATCCACAGTTTATGAGTTTGTAGGATATAGAGACATCGGAATGTGTGTGTTGGGCTGCCTGGTGTAGCTCAACTTTTTTTTTTTTGGTAATGTTAGGATTGTACGTGTTTACTGATGTTACCCTTTATGGCGTGAGTGTCTTAGCCATCCTCACACATGGGACGTACCGAGTGTGGTGGCTGGAGCCGGGGTGGTAAAGCAGAAGGCTCCTTCCCTACCCGCCACTAGGTGGGAGGCAGCCACCGACCAGGGAGGTGTACTAACGGTACTACTACCTGCCTGGGTGTCGGGAGGGCTAGTGACGGCTGCTCAAGTAAGTCAGCACTTCAGTGCCTGTCAAGTGTCAGTCCTTCGCCACAGATAGCTTGTGTTTTCCTTCTACCCCACCCAAGCGTGGACCGCTGGCTCTCAGTCCACCAACATCAGTCTCTCCATCCCACACACATAACCCTCTGGACAACACGTAACTCACACGACGCCTTCGTAACTTGATACACGACGCCTTCGTAACTTGATACACGACGCCTTCGTAACTTGATACTCTCCTACGTCAAGGGCGTTACTCCTGTCTTTTGGCAAAGTCACGTCGTGAGTACTGGTTCGCAAGTATGCAAGTACTCCCCCTAACGTTTCACCCGGCAGGAGAATAACCATGGAGGAGCACCATGAAGAGAGGACGTCCGGACGTGGAACTTTTGTAGGAAAGGATGGATGGCGGACACATCCTGATGCAGTCTCATCTGCCTGGTCCTCTAGGGAGGATGTATCAGACGCTCTCCTCTGGAAAGGAAGTTAAGATAGGTGCATATCAGATTGCCTGTAGTAAACAGACTTTACCGGTGACCCATATTCTTCAGATCGTAAAAACATGAGGCCTAGAACTGAGCCTTGTGGTACTCCACTTGTCACATTGAGCCAGTCGGGATCTTTCTTGTTTAACATGACTGTTGCTGTCGGTAAGCCAGCACGCGATTCATGGGCTTGAACGACAACCCTTCTTTGTCTTGTGATTCGAGGTTCCTTGTCAGAAGCATTTTGGGATTCTGAGTACATAAGATACGAGGGTATTATTATTTATCATATATGTGACTAAAGAACGCCATTAGATTCCTTCCTTCCTTCTTGGTATTCTGTTAGCCAGTCTTCAGTCTGTCAGTTCTTCTCGTACCTGTACAACTCCTGGGTGTCGTGTGAGGCTAATACTTCACTTTGTGTCCCTGGGATAACGGTTTGTCTTCGTCTCACATCTGGAAAGTTTTCGGCAATTAACACTGAATCGAAGGACTTGCTTATTAATGACTTTACTTGATAAGGAAGATGTGGAAATAATGATTTTGTTATCGTTTACTGAGGTGCCCCTCGCCATGAATAGCCGGAGCTCATAGTGCCTTTGATATTTTTCTGGCTTCTTTTACATTTCAAGAATTGTCAAGGACTGTGAGAAATTCTCTTTTCAGATTCTGTTTCATTCACTCTAATCTCCTCTCGACAAACTCTGCCTGCAGTCTGAAATTCATTTTATGATCCCGCGGCTTATTTTACTTATATTTCATATACGACATTTCTATAACTTCCAATTAAATCTCTAATTTGTTTTCGTCATTCAGCCAGACAGTTCCTTCTCATTACTCCTCTTTCTCTGGGAGGGTAATGTCACTCTCTGTAACATTACAGCACATCTTGTCAGCTGTACCTGCCATCTAAAAGTTAGATCCAGTTTGCATTACCGTTCTGGTATCCCGAGGGTGGGTGATGGGTGGAGGACACGAGGTAGAAGGAGACGGTGGCGGAGGGATGAAGGTGACAAGTTGGTGGGCGAAAGGGGAGGGTTGGATGAAAGGAGAGAGCGGAAGGGAAGATGGGCCGTGCTAGGGAGGACGTCTGGTTTCTGGTGATGGGCCGTGCTGGGGAGGACGTCTGGTCTCTGGTGATGGGCCGTGCTAGGGAGGACGTCTGATCTCGGGTGATGGGCCGTGCTAGGGAGGACGTCTGATCTCGGGTGATGGGCCGTGCTAGGGAGGACGTCTGGTCTCGGGTGATGGGCCTTGCTGGGGAGGACGTCTGATCTCGGGTGATGGGCCGTGCTGGGGAAGGGGCGGGGGTGGGGCTACGCTAGATCTCGGGTCATGGATCGTGATTGAGGGAGGAAGTGGGCCAGGAGGGAGGCCTGGTCTCGGGTGACCACTCACAGTTTCACTCACGAAGTTTATTTTGCTGTAAGGTGACGTCAGGGAGGCTAATTTCGCCCGCTGACCTGCGACGGAATGCTACCTGCAGGAAATGACTAACGTCTGGCCTTTCAGCCGCTCCAGAGCAAAGTTGGAGAACTTTGGTCCCGCGGCGTTCGTCACTCCCCGGCGGGGGAGAGTAATAAGCACTAATGGGCGGAATTTGAGTTAATAAGCCGAGGGACGTATTCTGGCGGAGCCCCCTTAACGTCGACGACGCACACCCGCCTTATTTAAATGTATCTGACCCCTTTGAGCACGACAGCGTAGCCCTTGAGGAGCGGCATCTTTACCCTTGGGTACGAAGGGATGACTTTTGACCATAATCCTCAAGACTTGGTCTTTCAGTTGACCTGAAGGGTCAGGTCCAGGACCGCGCCGTCATACCCCATAGAGCCGATGGATTGAAGTGTCGCGTTCATGGGTTGGTCAATTCTGTACCGCTGTCTGTGTCTGTGTCTTTCTGTGTCGCTGGATCATGACACGAGGCACTGAGGGATGATAACACGAACCAGTTAGGTGATTAGACATTTGACGTTGTTTGCTAGCATCTGGCCTTTAAAGTAACGACTTCGGAACGGCCATGTTGACTCTTTATCTCTCTCTGCCTTGTTCGGTGCTGGGTGTCAATTGGCACGTTGTCTTCACAATAAAACTTTCGAGTTTGATAAGAGATAAGAGCGGAGCACTGTCCCCCTGGGAGGTTTGGCTGCTACTGGGTCGATTGTGAGTCTTGTTTGGTTGTTGTGCTCTGTGTTGTATCCCGAGGGTGTTGTAGCGTGTGTCCCCGTGGTGGTATGGGTTGTGTCCTTTGGATGTTCTAGTGTGTGTCCCAGGAGTGTCGTAGTGTGTGTCCCAGGAGTGTTGTAGTGTGTGTCCCAGGAGTGTTGTAGTGTGTGTCCCAGGAGTGTCGTAGTGTGTGTCCCAGGAGTGTCGTAGTGTGTGTCCCAGGAGTGTTGTAGTGTGTGTTCCAGGAGTGTTGTAGTGTGTGTTCCAGGAAAGTTGTAGTGTGTGAGTCCCGGGAAAGTAATAGTGTGTGTGTGTCCCAGGAGTGTCGTAGTGTGTGTCCCAGGGGTGTCGTAGTGTGTGTCCCAGGAGTGTTGTAGTGTGTGTCCCAGGAGTGTCGTAGTGTGTGTCCCAGGGGTGTCGTAGTGTGTGTCCCAGGAGTGTTGTAGTGCAATGTCCCAGGAGTGTTGTACTGTGTGTCCCAGGAGTGTTGTACTGTGTGTCCCAGGAGTGTTGTAGTGCAATGTCCCAGGAGTGTTGTACTGTGTGTCCCAGGAGTGTTGTAGTGTGTTCCTGGAGTGACATGCCCTGGAATCGTGTACTGTGTTCGTGGTCGTAAGTCCAGTCCTTTGGCCTGGATTTGTGTTGCAAATCAATTGTCCAAGTCTGTGGTCCAGATCTTGTGCCAATGGACCGGGCCTGTGGTCCAAGTCCGCGGTCCAAGTTGGAGCTCATGGTCTGGACATGTGATCAGAAGTCCGTGATGCTGGTCCACTGTGTGGTGAGGCAGGTGGGCTAGTGGTCTGTGATGCTGGTCCACTGTGTGGTGAGGCAGGTGGGCTAGTGGTCTGTGGTGCTGGTCCACTGTGTGGTGAGGCAGGTGGGCTAGTGGTCTGTGATGCTGGTCCACTGTGTGGTGAGGCAGGTGGGCTAGTGGTCTGTGGTGCTGGTCCACTGTGTGGTGAGGCAGGTGTGCTAGTGGTCTGTGGTGCTGGTCCACTGTGTGGTGAGGCAGGTGTGCTAGTGGTCTGTGGTGCTGGTCCACTGTGTGGTGAGGCAGGTGGGCTAGTGGTCTGTGATGCTGGTCCACTGTGTGGTGAGGCAGGTGGGCTAGTGGTCTGTGGTGCTGGTCCACTGTGTGGTGAGGCAGGTGGGCTAGTGGTCTGTGATGCTGGTCCACTGTGTGGTGAGGCAGGTGGGCTAGTGGTCTGTGGTGCTGGTCCACTGTGTGGTGAGGCAGGTGGGCTAGTGGTCTGTGGTGCTGGTCCACTGTGTGGTGAGGCAGTTGGGCTAGTGGGACGTCACCTCCACTGACGAACTGCATCGCGGAAGGAAGCAGATGTTGTGAGAATGATGGAGTTGAATCCTGAAGGATTCGACTGTGTTTCTTCGTCTTGCCTCAGGCCTTCCCTGCTGTAGGGTGTGGTGCGCTAAGGAGCAAGGTTTTATAAGACACTTGTGTTGGTAAGTCTCGTGTAGGATGGGTTGTGACTCTGAGCCTCTGTGGGCTAGATGTGACGGGAGGGTAGATGGAATAGCAAACGAGAAGGACCCAGAGTTAGAGGGTAGAGTTGCTGACGGAGTTTGTGAACATGAGTGGAGTAGGTGGTATTGTAAGGGTTTCAAAACGAGCTGATGCTGGGTCAAGGATGAAAGGAGGTCTGGGGTAGTGACTTGAAGAAGACGAGGTTGGAGGGCGAGGCTGAGGCTGGGAACCAGGCGAGGTCGAGGTGCAGACGAAGGCTGGGAAATGGGCGAAGGTATGACAGGGTGAGGCCAGGTAAAACGTGGGGACGAAGCCGAGGCCGAGGTGAGGGTAAGATTGTAATTTATGCCACAAGAGCAGCTCATGTATTACGCACTCCCACCCACTCATCCTGTGGACGGTGGCGCAGAAGAGGGTACAGAGTGGACAGAAGGTCCATGGACTGGGACTCGATGATTGCAATACAGTATCCCAATGTTCGTTGAAAATCATTGTAAGCACTTGATCAGTACTGACGCCTTCACATCAGCCTCATCCCTCGGTGGCCAGAACACCTGTGCTGGGACGATGATGAGAGCTGACCTACACATATCCATCAGCTGTGCTGGGACGATGATGGGAACTGCCCTAGTCATATCCATTGGTTGAATGAATCATAGTTTTCAGATATTTGTCATTAATTAAGAGAAATATAAATGCGTGGTGGAGATAGTGCGCCTGTGTGTTGTGAGGGAGGTTTAAGAGAAACTATGAGAATGACCCTCACTTGTGTATTTCCCGTAGGAATAACGCCAGAGATATTTCCCAGATCGTTCCCACGGAAGACCTGACCCGTGGCTGTGAAGGCCGGGGCGTCAGAGAACCGCACTGATAGGAAACCGTGGCCCAGACACCGTAGGATGACTCCCCTGGGTCCTGGTGGGGGAGGTCGGTTGAGGGAAAGGGAGGGGAGGCCTGTTTCCCCTCTGGTCGACGTTTTGTAGATGAACACTTCAAAGCAACTGGTCTTTGAGGCGGTAAATATATTCTGTGGCAGCGAGAAGGTACCAGCAGATGGCTGCTGGGGAGGTTGTCGCGCGCCGCCTCTTCAGTAGTGCTGGCGGTGTAAGAATCAAGTATTTTTGTGATGTATTTTTCCTCTGTGGCTGTATTTTGGTGATGTATTTTTCCTCTGTGGCTGTATTTTTGTGTATGGAATGTGTGGATGTTGACAGATTTGTATGACATTTCAGTAGTTCCTGTACATGTTCGTTCAACTAATAATGTTTGCCCGTCTTTCTCCTCTCCCCGCAGGTGAGTCAACACGAGGATCATATGGAGAGGAACGTCCTGCTGAGCCGGAGGTGTGAGTTTTCTTGCGTGCCTTCCACTATTATTGGATTAGCGCTCCCAAACTTGTCTCCTCCACCCGTAATAAAGTTTCCCCTGACGTGTTGATAGGGATTGCTTCTCAAACTTTAAAGTTAGGGGGAGTTTATTGACCAGAGTCTGGATCTCCCGCTCCCGAAGTCCCGAGAGGATCGAGGTCAGTCCCTAAGATTGGCACAGAGCGGTCCCAGAGATTGGCACTGGCCACTTCCTTAGATCGGCGGGAGGAACTGCTCACTGGTGTGCGGGAGGAGGGTGAGGGTGGCACAGTGGGGAGGAGGGAGATGCGAATCACGACGGTGGACAACCAGCAGTAGCGAAGATCTAAGGAGCCTTGAAATTTTAGAGAGACCAGAATAAACGTCCCCTTAAAATAGAGTGGCCAAGGTTATCCTCTCAAGACAAATACATTTTGGGGGACGAGAATGATTTAAATGGAGGAGGATGTGCGCGGGTGAGCGGCGGCCGCCATAAACCTGGTCTATAGGGGCGGGAAATAAAGAAAAGGAGACCAGCCAAGTTAATGTTGACAATAAAGTCGAGTCAATGAATGAGAATGGCGAGTGATCACTGGAATTTTAGGAGAACAGCGGAACTGGTTGGTAGGCGGCATGTCACTGTGCGTCCGGCCGAGCCGGAGGGGAGGGTGAGGATGGTGGAGGGGAGGGTGAGGACGCTGGAAAGCAGGGTGAGGACGCCGGAGGGGAGGAGTGAGAACCCTGGGGGGCTGCTGAGGATGCTTCAGGGGAAGATGAGGATGGTGGAGGGCGGATGAGGATACTGGAGGGTAGGATGAGGACGCTGGAGGCAGATTAGGATGCTGGAGGGTAGGATGAGGATGGTAGAGGGCAGGATGAGGGTGCTGGAGGGTAGGATGGGGATGATAGAGGGCAGGATGAGGACGCTGGAGGGCAGATTAGGATGCTGGAGAGTAGGATGAGGATATTGGAGGGCAGGATGAGGATGCTGGAGGGCAGATGAGGATGCTGGAGTGCAGGACGAGGATATAGGATGATGGAGAGGAAGGTGAGGACTGGAGGGCAGGGTAACGAAGCTGAAGGGAAGGGTGGAGGGCAAGAGGGGAGTTTAAGGGTGCTGGGGGGAAGAGTGGAGGGCTAGAGGGCAAGGTAAGATCGCTGGAGGGAAGGGTGAAGCTTGTAGAGGAGAGCAAGAGGAGGGGTTGAGGAGGAGGGGAGAAATCTTACCAACGGAAAGTTTTCTGCAGAATATAAACGTCTCGTAAAATAGCGTCATATCCAGTTTTTGTTGCGTTTCTTCGCTCGAGCAGCGAGGAAAGTTGAACGAGACACAAGAAGGGCCGACCCAGGTCGCTCTCTCTCTCTCGCACGTATTTGTGTTTCGGTTCACATCGTCAACGCGTCGACAAGTTGGCTCACCTAGTTATTACCGGCAGGAGAGTTGGCTGTCCACACACACACACACACACACACACACACACACAGCCGTCTGCCGACTCGCCATCATCCCTAGTAACTGCTGTATTTTCCCAGCTGCTTGGGAATTAGGCAGATGGTGAAATTCAACCCAGATCTCTTCAGCAGAACGTGTACACGTGCCATGAGACATTACCACTTCATTTATTCTGGTATATTTTTATCATTTTTTCGGGGTGTTGGTGCGTTAAATATTTTTCTTTTTTTCAGAAGAGGTTACAAAAGGAATTAGCGCCGACATCAGACTGACATTTGAATGCTTGGGCAGAGACGCGCGCGCGCGCGCGCGCGTGTGTGTGTGTGTGTGTGTGTTTCTGTGTCTGTGTGTGTGTATGCTTCAGGGAGATGTGTTGCTTGACCAGGCAGCACGAGGCTTGCGACAACATCGCCCTAGCCCCCCCCCCCCTCCCTCCCTCCCTTTCCATCTCTCCTTCCTCATAATTGCAGGAATTGTAGTTAAGTAACTAGGCAACAGGCGCTCCAAGCTCTGGGTGGGAGAAGGGGTGATAACACGAGAGGAAGGTGCGGAATGATGACACCAAACGAAGGTGGGGTGATAACACTTTGCAGGGGTGATAACACGTGAGGGAGATACAGATGATAGTGCAAGAGGAAGATGAGGGTGATAACACGAGAGAAAGGTGTGGAGGATAACACGAGGAGGTAGCGATATTAGCACATGGGGAAGGTGGGGACTACGGGGGGAAGATGAAGGGTGGATACCACGGGGGAAGATGGAGGGTGGGCACCACAGGGGAAGATGGAGGGTGGGGTACCACAGGGGAAGATGGAGGGTGGGGTACCACGGGGGAAGGTGAAGAATGGAGGGTTGATCGGGGGGGGGGAGGACGGAGCAGTTACACCAAGAGAAAATAATGTAATTAATGGGACTGGGTGAACTCTACGGAGGAGCTGCGAAAAACATTGTAGAATTTTCAGTTTTGGTGTGACAGTGGAGGTAATCGGAGGGGCGGAGGTGAAGAAGGTGGGGGTGAGAGATACACTCAGGATAGTGATGGAGGGGCGGGGTGAGGGAGGGGGAGACGCACACGATAGTGATGGAGGGGCGGGTTGAGGGAGGGACATACAGGATAGTGATGGAGGGGCGGGATGGGGGAGGGTGAGACACACAGGATAGTGATGGAGGGGCGGGTCGAGGGAGGGGGAGACACACAGGATAGTGATGGAGGGGCGGGATGAGGGAGGCGGAGACACACACGATAGTGATGGAGGGGCGGGATGAGGGAGGGGGAGACACACACGATAGTGATGGAGGGGCGGGATGAGGGAGGGGGAGACACACACGATAGTGATGGAGGGACGGGAGATACACAAGTCAGTGATGAACGGGAAGAAATGAGTGTGAGGAAGGCGTTGAAGCGAGCGGGATAACGTGTCGTAATTATAAGCAGAAAGTGAAATGTCGAGGATTTGGGTGATGGGGAGCGAAGAAGACCAGAGAGTAGGGGTGGGAGTTGAGACACGGGGGAGTGTATGAGGATGGGGAGTGGGTAAGACGAGAGGGTAGGGGTGGGAGGTTAGAGACATGGGAGTGTATGAGGATGGGGAGTGGGTAAGAACAGAGAGTAAGGGTGGTAAGATGAGTCGCAGAAGGAGGAGAGAAATGTTAGATGCAAATAAAGGTTGCTCGAACTGGGGTGGTTAAAGGCGAACGATCGTTATAGACACACCACGAAGACCTGGGCGTGGTGGTGGTGCTGTGGGGCGCCTGCGTCACTCACGGTGGCATTTAAGCAGCCCTTGCTGCCAACGTGCGCACTATGCCAAACTTTGCTGCCATCCTCCTCACGGCGGCCGCCCTCCACGCTGCCCACACTTGGTTTCCAGTGGCTGGCGGCTGCTGGCCTGCCACGTATTTCTCCTCGCTAGTAATCCAGGAATCATGATGGAGTTTTTATGAATATTTCTTCACTAAGCGAATCGGATATATTTTGTTCCCATCAGGGCCAAAAATGTACAACAGTTTCTCACAAGTTTTAGCCTGGCCGGGAAACTAAAATTTAGGCATAAAAAACTTCGAACTTGGAACAGTTGTTAGTTATAGTTTGGGGATCTACTGTCAGCCGTTTCTTAAAAGTTTAGAAAATTACACATAAGACTATAAGTTTGATGTTAGGTATCTGGAGGGGGGGCCCGCCTTTCTTGTCTTCTATACGTCGTCCTGGTTGCTGTAGCCAGGAGAACAGAACACCCCAGGTATACGTCGTAGGAGACGCTCCTTGACGACCCGATGGCCCTCCCTGCGCTGTTTTGTACCAAATATTTTCAGGATGATGCCGACCCCTTCCCCTCGTGTTTTCGTCGGCCTCCTTGATTAGCATAATCGAGGGCAGGGGTGGAGTTCGAGGCAGCCCTCCCCACCGCAAGCCCTCCCAGTCCCTCAGACTCCTGGCGGCTCTGCATGAGACTCTCTGCCTTTTTAACATCTTGGGTACGATGGTACGTCCCTTGAGCACGATGGTACGTGCTTCAGGTGTCTTACCGTCGTGCTCACAGGGATAAAGTCGAGCGTTTGGCGATAGGTACAGGCCACAGACGTCCCTTCACAACCGGGTCCTCGAGAGGGTAGACGTAGGAATACTCGTGTATTAGATATGGTAGTTTTTTTTGCTCCTGGGACTGGCTGGGATGGTAGGGCAGGCCCATGCTGGTCTACCCTGTCTTCCTGTTCTACGAACTATTAAGTCTGCGGAGGGAGAGGCGTGGCTTCGTTTTTTTTTCCCCACATGTGAGAAAAACAAGTGATTGGTTGCCCGATTCTCGCGACCTGCAGGCAGAGACGACGATGGTATAAACAACGATGATAATGACGAGGTCAACAAGGAAGACGGCGGCGGTAGCGACGGAGGAGCGAGTCATGATTGGTTCAGTTGCTACACTTTTGACGAATTGTCTCGAAACTGAATCCTTTTCTCCTTCCGGCTGATAGCGGGTCTGAAGGGCCTGGAGAAGGGCTTCTTCAGGAATATGTTGTCAGCATACTTTTCCACCTGGTATGTCGAGGCTGCCTGGCATATTTGTTTCCTGGTCGAACGAAGCAACGCCTCCCGTGCCATCCCTCACCGTGTCTTGGTGGGCTGTGCATGAGGCACCTGAGTCTACACCTTCAATAATGGACGGCGTCAGCAGGCTGAGGCTTGGGAGAGGGAAAGTTGACCCTGACCCTCCACAGCTTTGCCATGATTTTGAGGTCAAAAGATCAGGTATAGCGGTCACTGGATCAGGTATATATATATATATATATATATATATATATATATATATATATATATATATATATATATATATATATAATGTATATGTGTGTGTGTGTGTGTATATATATATATATATATATATATATATATATATATATATATATATATATATATATATATATATATAGACGAGTTGCTGACATATTTAGGTAGAGTTTGATACCACATACCACGGGGAAGAAGGACGAAAAAAATTTCTGTGGTCAAGGGTCGGAGGGTTTGGTGATGTCCGGGTGAGGGCTGACGCATGCGAGCCCCCTCACCCGAGGAGAGGCGAGGTAAGGTCTCTCTACTCTTAAAGGGATCACAGGAATTCACTGGAAACACAGCAGTTCCAGTAAATTTATTGTGACATTTACCGCTGGAATAAAACCTGACCGTTATGGATGGATACTTAGAAAGTTGTAGTTTGATATATTTTCACATTGTTGGACTCCACTGTATCCCTCCTCCCGCACACTTCATGGGGTCAGATATTTTCCTACCACACATTTCAACGGGTGCAACACCTCTTCCTACCACTCACTTCAAGGGGTCTGGTACCAAGACCTCCTCTGCCACACACTTTAGTGGGTCTGATAGCAGCACCTCTCCCTCCCACTCATTAAATGGGGTCTGGTAGTACCACCTCCTCCTCACCTGTCACCCATGGACTGTAGTTTCACCATAGTCCCCTTCTTATCATCCATTGGCCGTGGCAGCACCACCTTCCCCTCACCCATCACCTACGGGCTGTGGTAGCACCACCTCCCCTCCACCATCACCCACTGTCTGTGGTAGCACCACCTTCCCCTCACCCATCACCTACGGGCTGTGGTAGCATCACCTCCCCTCCACCATCACCCACTGGCTGTGGTAGCACCACCTCCCCCTCCGCCACTATCCTCAGACCGTGATGCCGGTGGTGAATCGGAAAGAGAGAGGGAGTGATCGTGGCATCGTCCACCTTCTTGACCAGACACCAGGAGGCGGGTGTTGCTATTTTGAGTGAGCGACTTGTAAATTCTCCCTGGGCGAGGGCAGACGTGTTCCCCGGCCCGCGACACGGCCGGGGGCCTCCTCGCCCGTGTACCTTGGTTATTACATGATCACTGTGAATATGGCGGACCCTGGCCGACGCATGTCATGTGTTGGGTGGTGACTCGGGCGCCGTCTGCATGGGAGGGAGTCATCGCGACAAGTGAAAATGTTGAGGAAACACGCTTGGGGGGGGAAGTATGCCTCTGGGTGGGACGGAAGATAACTGGGATCTGAAGCCGACCGGCAACTTGAGCGTCAGGGACCAGACTGAATGAATGGGTGAGTGAGAACTAATGAATTCCGGTTAATCAGGATCTGGACTTCGAAGCCTGGGTTCGACGCGAAATAATCATAGCTGAAGGGAAGATTAATCCAGGCCCGGGAGGAGGTGAGGGAAGGAGGGTGCCAGTGGCCCGTCCCCTGGGTTGTGTTTCCTAAATGCTCATTTTACGCCTGTTGACTGCGCGATGCTTCTCCCCCGGTATTCAAATTGATTATCCATCCGTCCTCGCAGTTTTCAACCTGGTGGTTGCGGAATGTACACACACACACACACACACACCAGCTCCTCTGAAAGAGTTGAATCGCCCTAATTTTCCGAGTGAACTCGGGTGATAGGGTTATGCAAATTAAGGGATTTGTGGGATTTTTTTATGGGGTAATCTAAGTGGAGGGCGCGTGCGCGCGCTCGTTTGTGTATGTGTGTGTGTGTGTGTGTGTGTGTGTGTGTGTGTGTGTGTGTGTGTGTGTGTTGTAACTGGTGCCGGAGCCTGCAGAGCACCGTCGCTCATCCCTCCCTGTCCCTACCACCTATGAGGCGGACTGTAGGAGGGGACTGAACCGACGTGTTGAGGGTGAGGGGTGACCAGGACTGGTCCTGCTCTGCAGGGGTCGTGTGGTTGAGACGCTGTGAATGGCCAGAGTTGGTATACTCTTCATGGCTAGGTTGGGAATGCTGTTGACGGCCTACTGTAAATGGCTAGGGTTAGGGTGCTGTCCAAGGCTAGGACTGGGATGTTATGGATAGCTAAGGATGGGACTCTCTTCATGGCTAGGGTTGGGATTACTGCCCTGGAAAGTCTGTAGGGGAAACGAGATCTGAGTAGGATTACTGTAGAGGGTTCTGATCTCCTTGAGTGGGGAGAGGGAATGATAGTTGAGACTGAACTGCTGTAGAGAAAGATAGCCGGTAGCTGGCTTACGATGGATTGAACGTTGGGCTGTAGGAGAGGTGAGGAGCGACCACTAGCTACTGTGGAAGGAGGGCTGGCGAAGAGATACGAGCAGTGTTGGGGTGATGTAGCGGCAGCTCTGTTGCTGGTTGTAGTGAAGAGATGAGAACAGAACTGGGATGCTGTTGTGGTGGGAGGACTGCCGCAGGCTGTGGGAGGGAGAGGGAGCAAGAAGAGAGGTGGCAGGGCTGTGGTAGTACCACCTTCCCCTCCCCATCACCGACGGGCTGTGATAGTACCACATTCCCTTCCCAATGTCCCACGGGCTGTTGGTGATGCGGAATGAGAGCCAAGCTGGAGTTGCGCTGAAGGAATGTCTTTCCCTGGATTTTGATGGCGAGTTGTAACCCCAGTGTGGAGGGCAACAGCCTTCCTTAGGTCGCTGTGAAATAGAACACACAACTGTGCCAGATGTGTGAGAGTTAGCACCGAGACGAGAGTACCTGTTAACAGAACGTTCAATCACTGCCACAAACCTGGTTTGTGGCTGGCCTGATCCCCAGTGTAAACATGAGTTGTGCGATGTATTTGTCTTGTGGCTCACTGTTGCATAACGTAGCTTCTTGAGCACGACGGTACCACCCTTGAAGAAGATGGTACTTACCTTGAGGAGGACGGTACGACCCTTGGGTATGATAACCTGGCCTTTGACATAACCCTTGAGAGTCATGTCAGTATCCAAGCCATATTACGTTCAAGAATCATACAGTCATCCTCGAGGAGATGAATTTTATGTATTCTGTATTTCCTTCGTTCGTGACTTTCTTTCCTTCTGTATTTCCTCTATCCGTATAGTCTTCTCTTCTTAGGATATTTTGGTAGTTTGAGTTTGGCTCGTGGAAAGCCTTGTGGCGAGGAAGGCGCCTCTTGCCTCAGCCAATCTCTCCCATTATCTCCCACAATACCTATTTATGGAAGGAAGACTCTCTCGTGGAGAGGTTATGCAGTGCAACGGCCGGGAAGATTCCCTCTCCATAACTCAAGTGTTACAGGATGACTGAGAGGAAAACGTTACTGAAACTTGCCTACAGAAGCCGCCGTGAGAATCTTCAAAAAACCTGGAATATTTGGAACAGCTCTCATAGTGCAGGACATTATAAGGATAAGAATACATCGGGCTGACCCCCTCAGAATGTGGCCGGGGGACACAGTTTAGGTCGGAGCCATATACTGGTCGTATGAGACTGTAATGGTTTATTTATCCAGATGGTGTGGCGAGCGCCGATAAGAAGTTGGCGGCGCGGGAGGCTAATGGAACTGGTCGAGGACCCCAACTTATCACCGCCGCCCGCCAAGTTTTGCCGCGACACAAATGCGTATCACACAGTTTTTCTCGCCAACTTCTGGATGCTATTTCACTGTGCTCATTGCCGACGGCTTCCAAGATGATGCGGCTGCGGGAGGTGTTCTAGCGGGTCTCCTTGATTCATGGAAACAATGGGAAAGGATTTGGTCGTCGGGGGTGTGAGGGCGTTGGCCTCTTTTGCTCTCCAGACGCGTCTGAGACGGTATCTGTGGGATTCCTCATCTTCTCAACCCTTCTTTATTCTCATGGTGGCTCTTCCCTGTCTACTGAGTCCGTCTCACGTCGGCACTACTTCCCTTCCGGTGTCTCTGTCCTTCCCTCCCTCTGTCTCTACCAGTCCCCGCCCTCCAGTCGCCTTCTATTCCCTTTCCCATTTATCCCTTCTCCTCCTTCCAGGTGTTCCGTCTCCACTCTGGTCCATCCTCTCTTCTCCCATTCTTCATTCCGTCATTATTTATTGTTTTATCGCCCTCGTTTCTCTCGCCGCCTCCTCTTCTTTACCGCTTTGTCTCCTGTGCTAAATAGAAATTCTTCTTTTCCGACGGTAAAGAGGGATTTAGAAAAATAGGAATTCCGCATTTGAGAAAGTCGCTGTACCAGCAGATAACCTCGTCATGGATCATCACGTTGTGTGTTGTCTCTCCTCCCATGTACCGTGCCTCCATGTACTCCAGGTTACTAAACCCCTCCTCCCTCGTCTCCTCTCCCTCCACTCCATCGGAACTGGTCCTTCCCTTCCCTCCAGTTCACGTTTCCTTTTCCTCCGTCCTCCTCTCCCACCCTCCTCCTCTGGCCCTCCATTCCCTCTCTCCCATATCCTCCACTCACTCCCCTTCCCTCCCTGCTTCTCCCACGTCCTCTCCTGCAGTTTTGGCGACTCGTCATCCATCTTGGCGCCTTTGCCTGTCACTGCCGTCGCCTCGCCATCTGCTACTTCATCAGGAGCTCCGCCGCTCCGTCCTCCCACCTCCCAGGACTGCTCCTGCTCACGCTATACCCACCACTGTTGACTTACATCTTCCACCACCTCCTCGTCTCCCTCGTGCAGACTCGGTCACTCGTTCTCCCTGTCGTCTTCTATCACCACAGGCTCCACCCACGGACACCAGTCCTCAAGGGAGGACAGACCTTGAATCAAAACATTAAAGAGAACAAAGAAAATAGAGAAGGAAATGTCTTGATAGACACCAATATTGTTGTTATTGTTTGTCAAACTTAGGGTCACACAGCAATATGTCTCTGCCGTAGTTGCACAAGTCATGCGGGAAACACATCAATATGTCTTCCTGTCGTTATTTTGCCAGTCCACTGATCATGCTTAACGCCTCGCGGGCCTTTTCACGGCAAGATGAATTAGAATTTGAACCACGTATATCCTTACTTCCTACACTCTGTTGGTGTGGGTGTGTAGATGAGAAGGCTTTAAGTTGTCTCCTGATACATCGCTGAGCCTCAGAACTCCGAGACCCGAAGTAGAGATGTAGGTATTGGGAATACGGTACGCTGCCTTGTGCACTGTCGTCTGTCTTGCTCGTGTAGCAGCCTGCCGCCCCTCGATCACGGCTGTAGCTGCCTCCGTCTGTGGTATGCGCCTGTTGTTGATCTTTTGTCCACACCGTTGTATCGGCTGGTGTATCTCTGGAATACAAAGGAATTCAAACGCCAACTGGCCCTTGGATCCTAAGTGTTTGTGGTTGTGGAAGATGTCAAGAATTCGCAGATTAGTATTCTAAGAGTAGGAGGCATACAGACGTTTCACAGAGAAAAAACTGTACAAAAAATTTATAAGACGAAAGAGGCGCAAGTGATGCCATTCGTGGACTTGAATCAAAGTATTTATCAAGTCTGTTCTTAGATGTATCTATGGCTTTCAGATACTCTGTGTGAATCATTCCATATGATGATAATCCTGTTGACGAAAAAGCACTTCGCCTCGCTGGGGGAAAAAATGT
Source organism: Panulirus ornatus (assembly GCF_036320965.1). Lineage (NCBI taxonomy): Eukaryota > Metazoa > Arthropoda > Malacostraca > Decapoda > Palinuridae > Panulirus > Panulirus ornatus. Next base: position 17,572,445 of record NC_092224.1, read on the forward strand.
TTGCCTCCCGAGTGGAATCAGACGAATTTGTCCTTAGGTAACTTGCTGGATGGAGGTTAGTCATCTTTGAGCCATCTGTTGTCAGGTGTTTGTCCGCACCGTTATAGTACAGGTTGTGTGTGTGTGTGTGTGTGTGTGTGTGTGTGTGTGTGTGTGTGTGTGTTTCCCGTGGCCGTCTGCCCTCCATCATCGTTTGCCCACACTGTTGTAATACGAAGTTTTGTTTGGCTTCCTCTGGCCATCTGGTCTCACTCGTTTGTTCAGATGTTTGCGTTGGTCGAGCCTCTGACATCATGGTGCCAGTGGGTTTATCACATCTTCCTCTGTTGTCTTTCTCCAGTTACCCTTCTTTTTTCGTTGATTCTCCCGTTTTCTCCTTTAAAAACCCTCATTCTGTTGGCATTCTCCTGCTCCTTTTATCCCTGCTCCACATGCTGCCGTTGGCCTTTTTCCTGCCTTTGGTCATGTTGCCGCCGTTGGTCCTTTCCTGCCGTTGTTCCCGTTGGCTCATGTCCTTCCCGTTGCTCGTTTCCTCCCGTTTTCGTCGTTTTTTCTCATTTCTCCTGGTACTTCTGTTAAGCCACTCATTGTTATCCTCTCCTGTTGTTCTCACTGGCTCCTGTATATGTAGTCCCTGTTGATCCTTCTCATCTGTTGCTTCCAGTAGCCCTCACTTCCTGTCGTCCACGATTGCCCTCTCCTCCTGTTGTTCGTATTAGCTACCTCCTCCCTTTGTGTCTGTTAACCTTCTCCTTCTGATGTCCCCGTTAGTCTTCCGTTGTCACTGTCGACCCAGTTCTTTTGTAGTCGCTGTTCACCCTCTACTACTACTACTGTTTCTTGCGCCAGTCCTCTCCCTCCTGTTGTCTGCCCCCCCCCCTCACCCCTCATCACGTCTCCCTGTCTCTGGTATATCTCACTGTTGTGGTAGGGTTCCGTTATAAGTCCAAACAGTAGACCAGCGGTCCGTTACGGTAGGTGGGGTAAGTCCACGTAGCCCCGTACCTGCTCTCACTGTCTCGGGGTCTCGGGTTCCTCTCCCTCTGCCTTGTCATTACCTGTCTGGAGACGTGACGCCAAGTGCGAGGGATGGGGGGGCGGACACTCTCCCCCAGGGCCTCTCCTGGCACATCCGCTGACCCGAGGAAGGAGGAGGAGGAGGGGGGAACTGTGAGGAGGAACTGGAACAAGCCAGCCGGACGCTGTGACTGATTTCACTTAATCACTGTCATGGAACTGTCATGCAGCCGAAGCTTATTTAGCGTGTGATTCCGTTTTTCGATTAGCAATTAAAACAGTCTGTTTGCTGCAGGTGGCAGAGAGAGAGAAATGTGGTGGAATCATGTTTTTTAAAAATATTTCTCATTCTCAGCTTCCGGGGTTAGATTATGATTAAATCAAAGAACGAGATGCATCAGATTTAATGTTCTTCTGTGACGATGGAGTGTACGAGGGAGGATTCAATAGTTTTTTTTTTCTTTAGCTGAAACAGAATGGGTTCATGGAGTACCCAAACCAATGCCATCTCACTTGTGCCATATGGGAGATGAACAACTTGGTTTTGACCGTTGTAACCGTTCTGCTCGTCAGGTGTTCCGAAGCTGTTAACAAGGTCGGATGGTATCATTACAGATGGTGGTGGAGGGCGCGATCGTACTCCGAATTTGATTTAGTCTGGCGTGAGGACCCGAACAGAAAACGGCGGCGTTGCCGGCAATGTCAACAAATGTAGTGAAGAGATTAACCAGGTGTTGTTGAGAGGCTGCGAGGCGGGGAACTCGTGTATGGCAGGGCGAGGGAACCACTGGACTTGCAGTCATGGTGTACATCTAGGAGTATTGCAGCCTTAATGCTGATGGGCTGCATGTAGATTGAAATAAGTCTTAAAGAGATAAGTAGCTGTTAAGTCGTAAAGACAGAAGCGTAACAGCCATTACTTCCATCTGAAAGAGAAAAATAATAGTTGTTGTAGGTATAGTTGTTATGGGGTACGTGGTTGTTGTAAGTTTCTCAGGGGTTGTAGGTGTTACTGCTAGCATAACCGACATGTCTGCGTATCCATCAGCTGTGGTTTTGGGTGTCCCATATGGCGCGAGTAATCCAGTACAGGACACACGATCGCTCCACCTGTTCAGGTGACGGTGTGTGTGTGTGTGTGTGTGTGTGTACTGAGAGGAAGAAGAAATTGTGAACATGAAAGTATCCTGAGGCGTCGCAGTGTGTGTGGCAGGGGAAGGAGGGGGCCCTCCATCAGAACACATGGCTGGAGATGGGTTAAGGTGGGGACTGGATCGTTGGGCGGTAGCAGTGGTCCTATGTCAGGTGCGGGTGAGGGGAGGTGTGGCGATGGTTCCTGGTGCCGGGATGTGGTACCTGGTGATGATTACTAGGTGATGGGTCTCTGGTGCCGGGATGAGGTAAACCTGGTGATGGGTTCCAGGTGCCGGGATGTGGTACCAGGTGATGGTTACTGGATGGTGGATGCTGTACAGTGTGCAGCAGATGATAAGGGGATATGGGTTGATTATCTCGGCTTCAGGCCAGTCGACTGCCGGGGGGGTCACTCCGGCCCTCAGCGTCATCATGTAAACCGCTGATCGAAATGAGAAGACACTTCTAAGACCATACACGTTCTGGCTGAACTAATGTTCTTTAATTCTGAGGGTGTGGGAGGGAGGGCAGGGCACACCTTCACATCCTATCTCACCATTTTCTATGCTCGTCATGAGACAGTTTCTGGCAGATTACCACACACTCGAACCGCTGTTGTTTCCCCGTTCCTTCCCTTTCATCTTCAGACACAACTCAACATTTCATCTTGTGTTGCAGTTTTACGTCCTCGTGTGTATACAGTAAGGCAAAGGAACTCCCTGGTGTGTGTTTTTTTATGCTGAGTAATCCCGTGCTCTCATTATTTTTTGTTCGTCGTCCTCACAAGAGGCGTAGGTTTCCCCGTCCAGAAAGTTCTGGTTATTGTATAGCTGATGGGACGGCCGGAGACACACCATCTTTCTTGCCCCAGGACGAGTTTCATCTGTAGTACGTTCGTCGTCGACCCCCGCGTGCGTCTTGCTTGTTATACCCAGTACGGCCGAGGGCAGGTGTGAGGCTCGCCCACTCGTTTGTGTAATTAGGAGAGGTGCTTCTTGGCCGGTGCTCGTCGGGTTATTTTCTCTGGCGAGGCCTGATTCTCGGCCTGCTCCTCGGCTCTCAAGCTGTTGCGCCTCGGGTTGCTGTTCCTCCTCTGGGATCCTGTTACTGTTACACTCTTCCCTTCCAACTCCAAGATTGATCGATTTGTGCCGGTAATACCAGCAAGTTTATTGTGCACCCCATGCTCATCCTGTGAGCAGGTAGCGCAAAAGGATTACAGGGGTCACAAAGGGCCTTACTCAGACCCCAGTGGGTTGATGTTACATAGGTTGTTACAGACCATTGTAGATATTTCAGTTAATACATTACATAGTTTCGTATGGTAAGTTTTACCATCTAGATATAAAAAGTGGATACCAGGTATCTTATTAACTCCAAGAGGTGAGGGCTGACCCTTCCCTCTACACCTTCGAGAGGGGAAGGTTGTCCTTACCTTCCAGCTCGGAGAGAGGAGGAGCGTCCCTGCTCCCCCTTCCCCACACAAAGCTTCGAGTGGGATGTTTTTCGTGACCCTTACTGTCCAGAGAGGGTAGGGTCGTCTCTCGTATTTTCTTTTTAACATTATCTTCTCTATATCCATAGAAAAAGAATTTCCGTAATAGCGTGAGTGAAGGGTACGTGGCTAGGGTTAGATGGAGGCCAGTAAAGAGCGTATAGTGGGTACAGTACATGGACGTAGGAGGGTGACAGGTGGGCCGGAGTGAGGCCCAGAGGGTCGTCCTCCCGTCTAGCCTCGATTTAAAGGTATCTATATTCTGCATTTACTACTTCGGGAGGTAGTCTGTTGCAGTGTTCCATCACGTCACAAATCACATGGCTATTACATCTTCCTATTATCTTCATACTGTTGTTTCTGGTCAGCGAGTCTTTTGTCTTAGGTGAAGAAATGACCTACGATTTTGAGCACTTGCGTCATGTCACCTCTGAGTCTGTGCTTTTCTTGAGAGAATGATTTCGTCGTAAGTCTTACATCTGAATGAAGGGATTGGTTTGGATGCTCTAGTTTGAATTCGCTCAAGTTTCCCTTTAACCAAATTTGGTGACCAGAATTAAAAGTGCATACTTTGAGTAGATCTTACTAGGGCATAGTAAAGGGTGAGTAACGTATCCTTTAATCTGTGTTTTCATTTCTGGCTATGATACAAAAGATCCTGTTGGCTTTATTGTATGTAGTTGGGGAATGTTTGATTATGACTGATAATAACTTATTGTAGAAGGTTTTACCAAGCATTTTGTACTTACGATTTACATGTTTTGGGCACCAGAGCGCACGGTTGTCGTTTGCTCATATTGAGTCTGTCTGCCATCTCTCTCTCTCTCTCTCTCTCTCTCTCTCTCTCTCTCTCTCTCTCTCTCTCTCTCTCTCTCTCTCTCTCTCTCCTGTACCAGATAATATAAATCCATCTGAATCTTCAGCCAGTCTCCTTTTAAGTTGACTGCTTGTCCTGATTTTGTGTCGTCGGCATATTTTAAGATCTAGCTTGTGAGTCCTGTCAGAGTCTATGTCACTGATGTATATGATGAAAAGTATGGGTCCTGGGACCGAGCCTTGTGGGACTCCACTCGACACATGAAGCCAGTCAGATACCTCCTCTGCAATACCACTCTCTGCGTCCACGGGGAAAGCTACTCCGCTCTCCACGAGCGGATTTGATCTCCTGTGCAGGGAGCTTTGATTTCATTGAGCAGTCTCCGTTGTGGTACTTATCAAAGGCTTAACGAAAGTCCGAGTGTATAACATCAGAGGATATTTTGGAGTCCAAGTTTCATATATATGACTAAAATAAACTCAGATTCGCTGAACGTGATCGTTTATTCCAGGAATCATGTTGATGGTCGGTTATATAACTAGGAATATAACGATTATATCATGGATTACTGTTTTGAACACTACCGACACCTGAAATAAGGGTAAGGGGGCGGTAATTCGAAACACATTTCCTGTCACCGTTTTTAGAAACTGGTGTTAGGCTAGTTATTGTGTAGTCGTCAGGGAGTTTCCCTTCCTTCTCGTGCTCCATCGTTGTGTGAAAGGGTCGTACCGAAGTGTTCTAAGGCCGTATCGTCGTGTTCTAAGGTCGTACCACCGTGATGTAGGGTCGTACCACAGTGTTCTAGGGTAGTGCTGTAGTGTTGTAGGGTCGCACCGTCGTGCTGTAGGGTCGTGCGGTCGTATTCTAGGGTCGTAGCGTCGTGTTTTAGGGTCGTACCGTCGTGCTGAAAGGGTTTAGGCTGCAGCGGGATGAGCAGATGGACCGTGTTTACATTGGCCGCCCCGTTTTCTGTTGGTCTAAAGTGCGGCACTGTGGTGATCTGGTTTTCGATTTTGTGGTGGACGATGATCTTCTGGGGTTCATATACTTGGTCACATGGGATGTAGGGTGTTGTCTTACACATGAAGGATATCCGTTCTTCGTTTCCCTGGTATAAGATCAGACCATCTTGCTTGTGTATCTTTTTAGCTATATTTTTCTTTTTTATATATGATAATGTGGTACGAGGAGAGGAAGAAAAGGTGTTTGAAAGTGAAGAGAAGATTGAGGTGTGTACGGGTTATGGTGTAAGTTTTTTGATGTATGTGTAGGATTATCTGGAAGCGTGTTTTTGGTGCCCTGGTTATACACCCCTGCCAGACTGGGAATATGTATGTATTCGTGTTGTATCTTTTGTTTTCTTTCATGAGCTAAGTCAAACATTGTTCATTGAGTGCACCGACGGATGGCTGGGGCCTCTCTGAGTGGCATGAGGCTTGGAGGGAATCAAGGATGTTCCATGTTTGTACTGTTGTCCAGATCTGGGATGTGTCTGTAGTTTGTATCATCGTCGTCCTCAAGTCTCTGCCTTACTGTCTGGACTGCTGCTCTTACGTAGGAACCGACTGGTTTCAATCTTTGATACTCTCTCTCTCTCTCTCTCTCTCTCTCTCTCTCTCTCTCTCTCTCTCTCTCTCTCTCTCTCTCTCTCTCTCAAAGATCAGTCTGGTCCTAATCAAACGTCCACCTTGTGTGCTCCTCAATTGTTCGGTCTGAGGCTTCTCAAGTGTTCGGTCTGAGGCTCCTCAGGTGTTCGGTCTGAGGCTCCTCGAGTGTTCGGTCTGAGGCTCCTCGAGTGTTCGGTCTCTTATCTACTCCCGCGTCTGGTCTGGTGTTGTCACAACACATCAGGTGTGTTGGATACCGTATGGTTGACTGATGACTGTCCGATGTTTGGTCTGTCTGGGCTGCATGGACCGTCATGCATATCTCAGCTCACCAGTGTTCAGAGTGACGATATTTTTTTGCGGCCGCTCAGTTTGATGTATGCATGTCGGGTGTGCGGATTTGTCCTCGTTGGGCGCTCAGTTCACTCCTCACCCCAGCTAAGGTCAAGGGTCACTGGGGCGAGCTTCGCGGCGGCCGCTGGGGAGAGAGAGAGAGAGAGAGAGAGAGAGAGAGAGAGAGAGAGAGAGAGAGAGAGAGAGAGAGAGAGAGAGAGAGAGAGGAATGTTGATGGAACAAATTAGAATCTTAAAACAAACTTGGTGGCTGCTTAGATGCAGACCGAGGAGATAGTTTATCACCTCGTTAACTGGTGTGTCAGACCTGTGATGATGTGCGTGGCAGCCTGGCTCTGGGGGCATATGTGAGGGGCGCCGCAAGGCTGGCTCTGGGGGCATATGTGAGGGGCGCCGCAGGGCTGGCTCTGGGGGCATATGTGAGGGGCGCCGCAGGGCTGGCTCTGGGGGCATATGTGAGGGGCGCCGCAGGGCTGGCTCTGGGGGCATATGTGAGGGAGCGCCGCAGGGCTGGCTCTGGGGGCATATGTGAGGGGGCGCCGCAGGGCCTGGCTCTGGGGGCATATGTGAGGGAGCGCCGCAGGCCTGGCTCTGGGGGCATATGTGAGGGAGCGCTGCAGGCCTGGCTCTGGGGGCATATGTGAGGGGGCGCCGCAGGCCTGGCTCTGGGGGCATATGTGAGGGGGCGCCGCAGGCCTGGCTCTGGGGGCATATGTGAGGGGGCGCCGCAGGCCTGGCTCTGGGGGCATATGTGAGGGAGCGCCGCAGGCCTGGCTCTGGGGGCATATGTGAGGGAGCGCTGCAGGCCTGGCTCTGGGGGCATATGTGAGGGGGCGCCGCAGGGCTGGCTCTGGGGGCGTATGTGAGGGAGCACCGCAGGCCTGGCACTGGGGACTTTTGGAGAAGGTGCTGTAGTCTGGTCTGAGAACTACTAGTGGAGATGCTGTAGCCTCACTGTGGGAGCTCATGGGGAGTTACCTTGTTAAATATGTCACATCAGATATGCGAGAGTGGATTCTAAGCCATATATGCAAGAGTGGATTCTAAGCCGTATATGGGAGAGTGGATTCTAAACCATTTGTACTGTTACAGTAGTTACAGGGTCATCCACTAAGGAGAGTAGAGACGGAGGTCATATAGTTACTGAGTATGACGTGCAAGACACAGGAAGCCCTGTCTGTGGGTCTGCCGTACTGGAAGCAGGATAATCCATCTCCACTGCTCTAGTGGCAACGACCACCCACCAGCCCCACACCCCTCGCTCACCACCTCCTCACTCGCTCTGTCAGTTGTCATGAGTATTGACTCATCAGTCACGACGGTGTAGTCCGCGAGCACCTACGGTACGATCCTTGAGAAGGGTGGTACAGCCCTTGAGCACCGATGGTTATGTAACTGTTGGGCTCCCCAGTTCGACCCCTGAATGCACGGCTGTGAGACCCTTGCGCACGACAGCGCTACCCGTATGATATGATGGTATGGCCTCTGACTTGACGTTTGGATATGATGGTATAGCCTTTGACACAAACACACACACACACACACACACACACACACACACGTAAGTGTGTGTGAATGTGTGTGCAAGGACTGTTGAATGTGGGATGATGTGTAGCAGACGTGAGGTGTTTTGGACGTTGAGGTATGCGAAGCGAGAGAGCCATGGCAAGTGATTTGGTGGAAAGAAAGCAGGTAACGAAAGCCTTGCGGAAAATGAAATGAGGCAAAGTGACTAGAGTGGATGGAATTGCATTTGATTGTCTTAAAAAAGTAGGTGCCTGTGTTGTTCATTATTTAGAGTTTTCAGTGCATGTTTGGCTCGTGGTGAGGTGCCTGGGAGTGGCAGAGATGTTCCAACGTTTCGACTGTATTTCAAGTCATTATGAAGGATCATCCTTGAAAATGGCTTGAAATGCGCTCGAAAGCTTGCAGCTTCTGTGTTTGTGTTTCCAGCGAGTTTATTCATATCAGTGTTTCACGTGTGTATGTGATTTACTGTAATATATATATATATATATATATATATATATATATATATATATATATATATATATATATATTGAACAGGTTTACCATTACGCGCACGAGAGTCGAACCCGGGCCACCGAGAACGGTAGGCGCGCAGCGTGCTCCTTGACCACCGATGGGGCAAAACTTGTTTCTCCTAAACTGCTGTAATACAAATCTAGGATCCCAGTTCACATACTGAAGGCCGCTAGGAGGAGACAGGCCGCCCACCCTCTGTCCCGAGAACGCCGCAAATCGACTCGCTGGTATCTTGTTACTGTTTACATATCAGAACATATGATTTCTACATGTAAATCTAAACATTTTTTACTATTGTGCGTCCGAGAGTCGAACCTGGGCGACCGAGAGCGATATTTCCGGTGGAACACTATCCACTCTCCGTTCTTAGTAGCTGGGATTCGATTCTTGGGCGGGCAATGGTAAAATTTTTTAGACTGATCAGGAAGTTGGGTTCTGCGTGGACAAAAGTAGAGAGGTTTATGGGCTTTACCTGCAGGGAATGAGTGCGTTATTTGGGAGATGTGCCGGAGGAAACAGTAGAGGGAAGAAGAAAGTGGAGGGGCTAAGAAAAAAAAAAAGGGTAATTGAGAGGTGGGATGAGAATGTATCATCAAATTTCAGGGAGAATTAAGAGACAAATTAGGAAAAAGTGAAAAGTGCATGGAGACCAAGAGAACTGATGAGGGGGTGGTAAAAGACAAAGAAGTGAAGAGGAGATGAAGTGAGTATGCTGAAGAACTGTGGAATGGGTGTGATGGATGATGAGGTGCGCAGGTCTGGTATTTGGAACGCGTAGGTTTTCGAAGGGAGAGACTCATCGCGAGTGATTTTGTGAATAGAAAAGAGATGGTGAATATCCTGCATGAGATGAAGTGCGGCAAAGCGTCTGGATTGGATGGGATTGCAATTAAACCTCTCAAGAAAGAAAGGAGGAGTTTTGTTGACTTGTTAATAAGGATTTTCAGTGTATCTATAGCTCAGCGAGAGGTGCCTAAGGATTGGTGGTATGGGAGAGTGGTGATTGAGAGGATGAGGCATACACTGGACATCAGGTTACAGGAGTGGGTAGAGGATGTGTGCATCAGGTGTTTCCTTTGAAGCCTCTGTTCGATAGATACTTAGGGAAAGAAAAAAAAAAAGATTTTGTATGTGGCGATTATGGATGTGAAGAAAGCATATGTTAAGGTTTGATAGGGATGCTGTGTGTTACGATTATATGAGTGTGTGAGGACTGCTACTAGGAAAGAGCGAGGGGAAGAAAGGAGGTTGTACTAGTAATTCTAGGTGAAGATAGGTCTGCTGCAAAGATGTGTTCGATATCACCATAGATGTTTGATCTTTTAATGGTTGGGTGGGTGAGGGGGGGTCCTAGAGAGGGGAGGGGGGTAGGTAGTCAGTCTTTTACGGGGTGGGGGAAAGTCAGCTGGTGTTTACTAAGGTGGCAGACTCTAACGAGAAGTTGCAGGAGCTGGTATGATAAAGGAGAAAGTTGAGAGTTCATGTAAAAAGAATTAAGGTTATAAAGTTTAGCAGGGGAGAGACAGAGGTTGATTGGTGTGTGCTGCAGGAGGCGTGGCCTTAGGTCCTGTAGTTCAAGCTGCTGCAGGAGGAAGGCGGTGGCGTTGTCCCACACGGTGTCTTGCCGGAAGGGCAGGAGCTACCGTAACTGTGGTGGTGCTGCCGAAGGAAGTCGCGGGAGATGAGGTACCACATTTCCTGCTGATGGAATGTGAACAGCCAGGAAGTTACATGGTGGACGTTTCCAGGCATAGGAGACCTTAATATCCAAGAGCCTGTGGACTGATGGACTGCCCTCACTACTGCAAGGGTATTTTAGAAGTTTGGTCAGCAAAACATGGCGTTAGTCATGTGGACGTGGCCCCATGGTTGTTATGGTGTACTGCGAGAGTATTGTAGGGGATTGTCTGCCTGAATCAAACACGGACGGACCTTCCGTTGTGAACGTCACTGTCCACTACCTACGCGGTGCCTTGGCCTGTGACGTTACCTGGTTCACACGAGGTTAACGTCAGACAACAGCAGGGCCAGGTGCCAGCCAGGCAAGCCACACAGGAATGATGATATCATAATCCAGCACTCGGAAATGATGAATTTTGCAGCGTTGCTGAGATGAGACAGCTGACGACGCGACTTGTGTATTACATAGGACAAAGATTCCCAAGTTCATGCTGGCCGCCACTTAGGAAATGATTCAAGATTACTTTAATTATCTTTGGCTTGTATAATGCTCATCCCTTGAGCACGATTACGCGCACCCTTACGAACGACGGTACGGCCCTTGAGCATGGCCTTATGAACCTTGCATATGATAGGTCGACCTTTGTCGTGACTCGTAAGGGTCAGGTCAAAAGGCCACGTCATCATTTACGAGAGTCGTGGCGTCGTATTCAGAGTCACGCCGTCGTGTTCATGGGTCTTGTCGTCGTGTTTGAGTCGTACCCTCGTGCTTAAGAGGGTCGAATCGTCGTGCTTAAGAGGGTCGAACCCTCGTTCTTAAGAGGGTCGAACCGTCGTGCTTAAGAGGGTCGAACCGTCGTGCTTAAGAGGGTCGAACCGTCGTTCTTAAGAGGGTCGAACCGTCGTGCTTAAGAGGGTCGAACCGTCGTGCTTAAGAGGGTCGAACCCTCGTTCTTAAGAGGGTCGAACCGTCGTGCTTAAGAGGGTCGAACCGTCGTGCTTAAGAGGGTCGAACCGTCGTGCTTAAGAGGGTCGAACCCTCGTGCTTAAGAGGGTCGAACCGTCGTGCTTAAGAGGGGTACCCGGACGGTACAGACGTAGATTGTACTTGCTTAACACTAGAGTCTTCATGGTGTTGTTTTGCCGCGGTTTTTAGAAGAAAATATCCCGTCTGGCATCGTCCCATCACACACTCCCCTAAGGAGCGACGACGCAGCCGCCAGGCTCTGTCCTTCTGTGGGAATTAATCCTGGTTCATTTTCTTGCCTTATTCTTAGAAGATGAGGGAATCATGGGGGGGTAAGGTAAGTGGGGGAGGGGGGTGATAATTAGAAGTGGAATGGCTCTCGCTCGTTCCTTAAATTGGATGAACCTGACTCGCGACGGTTAGTTAGGTCGAAGGTTTTGACTCAGGATAAAAGATTACCAAATCTCTCTCTCTCTCTCTCTCTCTCTCTCTCTCTCTCTCTCTCTCTCTCTCTCTCTCTCTCTCTCTCTCTCCGGTAGAAAGTGGAGCACTGAAAAAAAAAAAAAGGTTCTTACAGAATACATTAGTGGAAGACGACGTCTTACCCGCTTGAGCACGTGAGTACGACCCATGTATGTAAAGGCTCGGAACTTTTTGACCTGACTTTCCCCCTCAGCGTCAGGTCGTCGTATTCAAAGGTCGTGGTGTCGTTCTCAGTCGTCATATAACCTTACCTAAGAATTTTCTAATTTTTTTCGTAGTCGGTGTTAGTAAGAATGTTTCTTACAACAGAAAACGGTGATATCCTTAGGTTTAAGGAGGAATTGCATACATGCTGGCGTTCCACTTGTGCACGTATGTGTTTCGTGAGCGAATAGCGACCGTCCACACCGTGTGTTGGTGGTGGTGGTAGCGGCGCGCCAACTGCCCTCCTCCGTAACAGGCAGAGAATGATGCGTAATCAAGTAACACAAGGGTTAGCAGACCTGTGGTGGGCGGGAGTTTGGCCGGATGTGACGTGACCAGCCTCCTACTGCTGCTGCTGCTGCTGCTGCTTCTGGCCAGCGATCTGTAGCGAAGGTCAGCGGACGGGTCGACTGGCCGACCTAGAGGTCAGGTCTGGTCGGGAGGAAGAGGTTCTCTGCATCACGACTTATGGTAGGTATGTGACGCCCAGCTGGGGTTCCCCTTTCTGCAGAATAAGCTTGAATCCTTAGATGGAGGACGACAGTGCGACTCTTCCGCAAGACATCACGACCTATGAACATGGTAAGCCACGACATCATACCTGAGGGTCGTACCCTCGCCCTCATCAGATTCATTTTGCATCTGCCAGGTACTTCACTACCCAGTGTCAGTGGCCTCTCTACACAGTCCCAGGAACCTTCCTATCCCGTGCCAGGGGCCTCCCTAGCCAGTGCCAAGCGCCTCCCTATCCAGTGCCAGGGGCCTTTTTTACCCAGGGACAGGGGCCTCCTCACCCAGCTCCAGGGGCGTCGCTCCCTAGTGCCATGGACGGCTGACATTCATCAGAGACAGCCACGGTAACTGCCTGCGCTGCACCGTTCGTGTGAAATACTGAGGACATTTCACACGCTGCTGGAGAACTACAGTTACAGATGTCCGAGCCTCTTATTCACAGGCAAGCCACAAGGATTGTAATGGCCATCATTTAATTCTCCCAATGGAGTTTGGTATTTGTGGAGCTCAGGTGTTGGGAAGCCCGGGTGGAGCGCAGGTGCTCGTGAGACCAAGGACTGTAGGAAGCCAGATCGAACGTAATCGCGTGGCACTCTAGCCTCATTAGCCGGGAGACAGTGAGGCGCGTCCTGCTGAAGGATGGAGAGCGTCCAGTGAGAGTTTTGCTGTGACAACGGCTTTTGTCAACAGTATTGAAACGCTTCTCTTGCCCTGTGTCGTTACCACAGACGTTTATAGTAAATGAAAGCGTTTAGTCGTTGAACTTTGATGTAGCTGTAGAGAACAAAGGTACAATAGCAGCAACATCGGTACTGTAATTCGACATATTTGGAGCGTTTGACGGGGTGAGGACTTCTTCTATCCTGCAGACACGAAGTCGTCACAAGATTTGTAGCCGGGCGGCAAAGCAGAGCCGTAGCTGGGAGCCACACCCAGCCCAACAAGTTGGGTGGATAACTAAGAGATTAGGATGGTGGCCACAGAGACAGCTGGAGGCTAGCTTACCCTCCTGCCAGCTGGGGATTTATCTGCTTGCACCAGGAGTCCAGGCCAGGGAGATACTGACCCAGGAGAGGTCTAGTGTGCTGGAGGATGAAGCCTCATTCTGGATGGGGACTCCTTAGTGACAGACCGACTCTAGGAGTTCTGTGGTCAGGGTAAATCGAGAAAAGATTTTTTCCTTTCCTGAGGCCAAGATGGACGACGTTATAAGGACGTTTGATGATTGACTTCGCACATTCCCTTGGAGGCGACGCTCGTTGTCCAGGTGGGGAACGACAGTGTGTCCTGTGGTACATCACGGGGAAGTATAGATGGTGAGAACGACACCATTCTCACCAGCAGGAAAACGACAGCACCCTCACCTGGAAGGGGACGACAGTACCCTCACCTGCAAGGGGACGACAGTACCCTCACATGCACGGGGACGACAACTACCCTCACCTGCAAGGGAACGACAGTACCCTCACCTGCAAGGGGACGACAGTACCCTCACCTGCAAGGGGACGACTGACGACTGTGCCCACATCAGCAGGAGGACGACTGTGCCCACATCAGCAGGAGGACGACTGTGCCCACATCAGCAGGAGGACGACTGTTCTGTCATTGACACCACGACGCACAACTGTGGCATGACCCAGCGTCTTATGGCCGCCATCTTTGCGAGACTAAGAACTCCTATTATGACAGCTCGGTGGATGACTTAAAGCCTATTTTTGTACGTTCAATGTAGAATGATTTTGTAAACGTTCCTGTAGGAACGTTTGTCCACCTGTAAAACACTGGCTCACCTGAGGAATATTGAGCCATCTGTAGAAGAGTGACCCCGCCTGCGGAACACTGATCCATCTGTAGAACACTGATCCACCTGCGGAACGCTGATCCATCTGAAGAACACTGATCCACCTGCGGAACGCTGATCCACCTGAAGAACACTGCTACATCTGCGGAACACTGATCCACCCGAAGAACACTGCTCCATCTACGGAACACTGATCCACCTGAAGAACACTGCTCCATCTGCGGAACACTGATCCACCACCTGAAGAACACTGCTCCATCTACGGAACACTGATCCACCACCTGAAGAACCCTAACCCACTTGAGGAGCATTAGCCCACCTCAAGAACACTGGCCCATCTGAGGAACATTGCCCCTTCAGGAGAACTCTTGACTCACCTGAACAACGCTGGTCCACCTGAACAACGTTGAACCACCTGAAGAACACCGGCCCACCCAAGGAACATTGACCAACTGAAGGAACATTGGCCTATATGCAGAACGCTGGCCCACTTGAAGAACACTTGCTCACCGAAGAAACATTGGCCAACCAGAGGAACATCTACCCACCTGAAGAACATTGTCCAACCTAAAAAAGACATTGGCTCACCTGAGGAACGTTGGCCCAACTGAGGAACGTTGCTCACCTGAGGAACGTTGGCCCAACTGAGGAACGTTGCTCACCTGAGGAACGTTGTCACAGCTGACTTGCAGTAGCGCACCAGCCCAAGGAAGATGCAGTGGATACCAACCTATATGTGAGGTACGTTAACCCACCAGCACATCTGAGGAAGATTAGCTCACAAGTGCAACAAGGAATCATTAGCCCACTGTCCTTTCTAAGGCGCATTGGCCCGCTATCTTTTCTAAGGAGGATTAGCCCACCACCCTCTTTTAAGGAGCATTAGCCCACCAGCCCATATGTGGAGCATTTACCCACCACTAAAGACCATTGGCCCACCAGCCCATCTGTGAAGCATTGGCCCATCAGCCCATCTGAGAAGCATTTGCCCACCAGCCCATCTGTGGAGCATTGACCCACCACTCAGTCTAAGGAGCATTGACCCACCACTCCGTCTATGGAACATTGGCCCACCAGCCAACCTAAAGAGCACTGGCCCACTTCAAGCGCACTGGAGGAGGTGAGAAGTGTGGCTTCACCTGCTGCACCGTGCGGCGCCGCTGGGAGGTAATGGGGAGACGCTATCGTGGACACGATACTGCCTGCTCCCTACCCTTATCTCTCCTGCCCTAATATCCGGACCCTTGCCTCTCTCTCTCTCTCTCTCTCTCTCTCTCTCTCTCTCTCTCTCTCTCTCTCTCTCTCTCTCTCTCTCTCCCTCCTACAAAATCTCGTCGTCCATAATCGTCAATTGTGTACCTGAGTACAGCCTCTCGGCGATAAGTTAAGAAAATGGGAATGTTGGCGCGAAAGTTTTGCCCCAAAGGAGAATTTTATCTCATGGTATGTGATGTTGAACCTCTCGAGCACGACTGTACGACCCCTGAGCACGACAGGGTTCGACTTGACCCTTAAAGGTCAAAATCAAAAGGTCACACCATCATACCCCCAAGAGTCGTACCGTCGTGCTCAGAGGCCGTACCGTCGTGCCCAAGGATTTTGACAACAGGGATATCATCCAGATTCTACAATATGATATTCTACAACTATGTGATTGATTGTGTGTGTGTGTGTGTGTGTGTGTGTGTGTGTGTTGTGATTCCCTATTTGTACAGTAAAGGAGAGAGTTCTACACTCGTGGAGCCCCATCCTTTGACCTTCCAGACCTCCAACTATAGCTCTCTGTACATTTGCATATTGTCGTAACTTCAACGTTTAGTGTTCCGCTCCAGTTGATACCCATCCCTTACGTCCCTCGTCGTGAGCTTTCTACCTAGGTTCTCATCATGGCTTCTAGTTACTGTCGTAGCGCAAGGTGTGAGGGACGCTTCTGTCGACGATGTCCAGCCGTTCTTGAAACTTTAAGGTCGTGGTCAGGTCGCCTTGGTCAGTATGTTGGCCACCAGCCTCTCACTGTGTCACTCGGCTGTCTTACCACTTCGGGTATCACCTATTTTATTCATATCTCTACATCATCCTCTACAATCATTCCCTCTGATTAGCTGCTCCTCAACAGACATCTGGCTTCTGGGGAATTCATGGAAATGTTTTGGATTTCCAGCAGCCTTGTCCACAATACCCTTGTCAAAGTTTCTATGTTCCTCCTTCCTTATCCGGCTATACTCCTTCCCTGCTCTCTCATACCTTGCTGGCTGGAGTGTCGTCTTTATCTTCGCCACTGCAGTTTCGAAGCTCCATTGCTTTTCGACATGTTTTATTAAGCCATTCGTTCCTCGTTCTTACCGTTCCCTCTGTATTTGAGGCTCGTTGTACCCATGGCTGTACTCCATCATTGTAAATTTCACAGAACCTCCTACCACAACGCCGTGGTTCCTGGCCACTGAACTCCATTTCCCAGTCTGCGTTACCTCAGAAACTGTTGATTTTTTTTAGTTTCCAGTGATCGACGTGGCACTGGAAGAATATGCCCCATTCAAAGCCATCACGAGTGAAAGGAATCAGTAAAAGGAAAAGAAAGTAGCAGTTAATCAGGGCTCCGCAGGTATTTGTGGAACTGACCCTTATAGCAGGGCAGGTTATGGGCGACTGATCTTGGTGCAATTCTTTTATTGAGCCCATACCGGACTTACGTGGCTCAAGCATTGTTAGAGGTCACGGATTATCCCCCCAGAGTAATTAGAGGTCATAGATTATCCCCCCAGAGTAATGATCATGATAGTAATGAGGCCGACCCAGCACAGAAGGAAGAAAGAATAGCGTCACTCATGAAGAGAATCTAAATCTTGAACAGACACCTTGTGTTGACTTTTTGGTTACCCCCAAGACTTTGCTCCCTTACGTCAAGTTGCAACTACTTTTCTATGCAGTGATATATAGCTGCACTTGCTCTCGTCAGCAATGTTATTCACTCACTCTCTTGCATATTAGGTGTCTTTAGAATATGGAATAGACTAGATTAACTCATTGAATATGGCAACACTTACCCCATTCGATTTGACCACGCGAAGCTTCCTCTCCCAGGCGCTGGTCGCTCCCAGAATTAGTCACCCCTCAATACTGAACACCTGACCCACATAGCACACTCAGGAGCCCCATCACATTTTCCTCCCTCCCCGTGCTTATACATGGTAGCCTTCATGAGCTGTTGTCCCTCCAACGTCATGAAGGAAACAAGACCTCTGGGTGCGCTGCTACCCGGTGGTGTGGTGTGTGTGTGTGTGTGTGTGGGTGGGTGGGTGGCTGGCTGTATGTTTTCCTCTCGTTAAATACACACATCAGCAGCTGCACCCGATGAATCACGTTTGGTAACCTCGTTTGAGGTGACCAGGTCAGGAGTTCAGGGTCATTTGGAGTGGGTGTGTGGCCATCATACACGCATGGCGAGGAGGAGGAGGAAGGGAGGCGGGGAGGGGTGTTGTTCTCCTACCGAGGGTCATGTTGTACGCATGATGGTGGAGGAGGGCCAGGCAGGCAGGGGGAAGGTTGGGCGGTGCCCTCCCGCCGGCCGTGTTCCCCACGTCGTCCAGTTAATAAGTCTCACACGGGGGAAGGGCTTCCGCCCTGAAACCTAGGGTATCAAGGATTCCCAGCTACTGTTTGCCCACCTTCACCTCCCCCCACCAGATGTGCCCCGCTCACCCGGTTAATTCCTCATGCTTCAAGCACGGCGGTACGACCCCCCTCCCCTCGCTCCCCTACCCCGGGTGTTATGGCCTGGCCTTCTTTCACCAAGCTGTCATAGTCAGAGGTCGTTCGGTCGTACTTGGAGCGTCGCGCCGTCGCACTTGGTAGTCGTGCACCGCCGTACTCGGTGGTCGTCGTGGTCAGCGGGTTGAAATGTAATTTTACAGGTGTTTTGCGTTTTTTGTTGGAGAGTTGTCGTGGGCGTGTTATTTACGGGTGGTTTGTCAGCCGTGACAGGAATTCATGGCAACTTATTCAACACAATATCGAATTAACTTGTGTGTGTGTGGAGGTAATTTTCTCAAAACTATCAGCTGTGCCACTGCCCCCGTGTGATGACTCCTCTTGTGGACTGGGTTATTATTTTATCTTGCGAATGTTTACGCTTCACCGCTGAGAGTGAATCGTTTCGGAATTATTCTTCGTTTCAGTGACCGATAAGTTTTGCGATCTGATTTCTTGGTTCCGATAACCTCCTTGTGGGAGAGGGGATGTGTGGTGGGGGAGGGAAGAGCCTTTCGTACGTACAGTCTAGTATTTCAGGATCATTTGTGTTTTCGGTCTTGATCTGTAGCCATTTATGTTCGGTTTGGGGCTTTTGGCTTTGTCTGGCCCTGACCTAATCTGGTCGTGAGTTGGTCAGGTCTTCACCTGGTCTGATGCTGAATTGGTATGATCCTGAGCTGGTCTGGTCTTGACCTGGTATGATCCTAAGCTGGGCTGGTCTTGACCTGACCTGGTTTTCACCTGGTCTGATGTTGAAATGGTATGATCCTGAGCTGGTCTGGTCTTGACCTGACCCGTTTTTCACCTGGTCTGGTATTAACCTGGTCTGAAATTGTCCTGGTGAGGCCTTTATCTGGTCTGAACTTGAGCTAGTCTGGCTGTGCGATTCGGTAGCCTCCGTGGCTGTGACAATGATAGCCTCCATGTCAGAGGCCACAACAGAGACTGTGGTGGTCTCATAGCAGCAGGAACTATATGTAGCAACTATGACAACGGCCGCATAGCAACTGTTATGGCTACCCTTGTCATGACTACAGCTACCTCTGCTGTAGTGACCATTAAAAAGTGACTTCTTGGGGGAGTGAGGGCTGGAGCGTCCTGGATAATGACTGTGGGGTGTGACCCACTCAGTGTGTGTAGGCAAGCAGGAGGCGGGGGCATGGCCGTGGTATTGACAGAGGTCGTCCCCCTGGGGGCAGCCTCAGCTGTGTCTCACCACTTGCACTCACTCACTCCCTCACTATCGTCCTCCCCAACAGCAATTTTCTGCTACTTCCTCCTCCTGTAAGAAGTGGAAGGTCTCTGGGGATATTGATAGGAGGAAAAGACAGAGGGGAAAGTTATGTGTTCGAGACTACATGCCAAAAACTAGTTTCGAAGTTTACTTACATATTTGTATAGCTTTATATAGACGAAGTTTAAGGTGAGTTTGGTCTTGAGGACTGTTGTATTCCTCCCTCTGACGTTGGCGGCAGGCCTTTCCCTCCCTCGCCGCCCGCCACACCAAATGGCACTCGTGCGGAGAATTCCCAGGAAGCCGAAGTTTGGTAAGACTAGTCCGCTTTTTGTGTGACATCCTGTTTTCCTAGAGTTTTAAGGTAGATTATTCTTGGACTTTTCTTTGGGGGTGATGCTGGGAGGTAGCAGGTAGACAGACACACACACACACACACACACACACACACACACACACACACACACACACACACACACACACACACACACCCTTGACGCTCCCTCGAGTGAAGACACCTCACCACACCAGCTCCAGCCGTCCGGTACAGGCCACGCCAGGGGCTGTGATGGGAGACAGTTAAGGGACAGCAGAACGACCAACACCCCCTTGAGCGATCCTCTCTAACAATAGAGACTGGACGAAGTGGAGCAGAGATAAAATCAAGGATTCGGGTGGTGAAAGACACGCTGACGACGAGGAGGGCGTCGTAGATGAAGGGCCCCGAGCACCTAATACCGTGTTGTAGGTTGTGGGTTCTGGTCGGATCCCAGACATGAGGCATGCTCCAAGGGAAGAATACATGGGGTTAGATGCCCCTTCGAGCGGTGAATGTGGGGGCGATATGGAGCGAGTGAGCGAACGAGAAAAGGAATTTGAAATTCTGGAATATACGTGATGAGAGAGAGAGAGAGAGAGAGAGAGAGAGAGGGGGGGTGATCATGGCGGGGAAGAAGAATTGGAGTGGACGTATGTTTGTGGGGAAACGAACTGTTGGAGGCGTTATGGATGTGGGGAGGTGTGTCCAGAACGGAGACCAGGGACCGGCGTGTTGCAGGTGCAGTGTGTCGGGAGAAAATGGAGAGCCCAGCACCCACAGGGTGCCGTCAGGTGGAATATTTACTATCTTGCGTGTGTGTGTTAAGTATTATATATATATATATATATATATATATATATATATATATATATATATATATATATATATATGAACGTATGAACGCGTACTTTTCATAGTAATTATAGTGCCCTCCAACATCAAGGATTCGAACCTCGTACCATTTGCGTGGTAGCTGGGTACGCCGACGAGTGGTCAGCGTGCCCATGAACCACGCGAATATTACGAGGTTCGAATCCCTGTTGGTGAAGTTTTGTTTGATGATATATATATATATATATATATATATATATATATATATATATATATATATATATATATATATATATATAGGACGAGATTTTTTGCTAGTGTTGTTTACGTTTAATAACACCGTTTCTCTGGGACGTGACACACATTACGCTACTGTCAGTCGTGGCTTCACGGGGGACTGCTTCTACCCAGTCATCTGGGGTTTCAGCCTCTCGTGATAGGTCATATGTTTCGGTCCTTCGATTTTACTTGTGAAAAGTTCTTCCTGTCTTAGCCTCACTGGCTTGAAGTCATACTTTTTTTGTATATATGCCTGGGCCACTTTCATCATTGGCGAAATTTCTGTCTGTATGTTGTAAAAGCTCCCAGAATCATTACTTGATTCGGTTGTCCTGTCTTAAAAAGTCTGCTCTCTGAATTCAGGTGTTATTCGTAATGACTCCGACATCATTTATCTTTGCTTACTTTCCTATCAATCTCCACATCGGTGGCTCGCTGTACGGTGCCTCTAACGTGTTGCTGTGTCCATAACTCATTTTTACTCAAGACTAATCTTCGTTATATTCCGTCACCTTCTCCTCTATTAGACTTCGTTATACTCCATCGCCTTATCCTCTGTTAGACTTATCTTCGTTATATTCCATCACCATCTCCTCTGTTTTGTGCATCATCTTTTTATCTTTTGATCTTATTCTATAACTCACTGTTTCATCAGGAAAGTGCCTTACTATACTTACATATACTTCTGCATGTTCAGGCCCCGATCACTTAAAAATGCTTTTTTACTCCATCCTTCCATCTCCAGTTTGCTCTCCTGGGTCTCCTTGTTCCCTTCATTTCTGACACATATATCCTCTTTGTCAACCATATACTAACTTATTCTCTCTATGTCCAAACCATTTCAGCACACTCAGTTTTCTCAGCCACCCTCTATTTTTGTTCCTCTCTCTCTTACCCGTTCATTACTCGATCAGACCACCTTAGGCTACACATTTTCCTCTAACATTTCATATAATAATGTTGGGACTACTGTACCTTCAAACGTACCTTCATTCGCCCTCCCACATAACAGTGTCTACACACATTCTTAATTGCTCCCAGAACCTTTGCCCCCTCACCCTCCTTATGACTCACTTCCGCTTCCAAGGTTCCATTGACTGATAATGTCCAACTTCATTTATCTAAAGCACTTCACCTCCTACATTTATCGGCAGTCAGACTCACACCACAACTAACCTGTCCCTCAACTCTGCTAAACATGATGTCCTTATTTTCATTCACATTTACTCTCAGCTTCCTCCTTTCACACACTCTCCAAACTCAGTCAGCATCTTCTACATTTTCACATTCGAATCTCCCGCCAGTGCTGTTTCATCTCCAAGACTCGCGCATTTACCTCCCTCCACCCCATACATAAACAAATTAAACAACCATGGGGACATCATACACCCCCTGCCGCAGACCAACCTTCACTTGGAACTATTCATTTTCTTCTCTTCCTACTGGTAAGCATGCCGGATACCCTTGATCAAAACCTCTCACTGCTTCTAGCAGCTTTCCTCCCACACCACATACTTTTAAGACTTTCCACGAAGCATCTCTATCAACCCTATCATATGCTTTATCCACATCCATAAATGCCACTTACAGATCCATCCGTTTCTCTTAAGTATTTCTCACACAAATTTTTCAATGCATAGATCCTTTAGCACTTCTGAAACCACACTGTTCCTCCCCAGTATGATGCTTTGTACATGCCTCTACTCTTTCAATCACAACCCTCCCATACAATTTACCAGTTACACTTATCAAACGTATACCCCTATAGTTTGAACACTAGCCTTTTATCCCCCTTGCCTTTACACAGTAGTACTATACATGCATTCCGCCAATCATGATTCATAAATACACTGAAAATCCTAAGTAGCCAATCAACAACACAGTCACCCCTTTTCTTAATTAATTCAGCAGCAGTACCATGCACTTCACCCGCCTTGCCATATATCATCCATGTTAAGGCTTTCACCACGTCGTCTTTCTTCACCAAACCACCCTCCATGACGCCACACACACCGAGGGGCAACGAAGCTCAGGAAAAATATTTGGTACTTCCCACTCTCAACGGTACTCATCAGAGGCGTATGCGCCAGAAGTTATCACCACGTTTTCTTTGTTACCACAAACACCATTATATTTTACTGCTGGAAAATCTTGTCCTTGCTGCCGACCACCCTCACTCGTGGACGGGGGTTGGCTACCCTTCATGTAAACTAAAGCTGTGGCTTACTAAACTTTGCAGGGAAATGCTTCTCTCTCTCTCTCTCTCTCTCTCTCTCTCTCTCTCTCTCTCTCTCTCTCTCTCTCTCTCTCTCTCTCTCTCTCCCTCTCTCTCTCTCTCTCTCTCTCTCTCTCTCTCTCTCTCTCTCTCTCTCTCTGACACCAGTAATGGAGTGGTTGTAGGTGTTAGGCGAGAGAAGAGGGGAGATGGGGTCCCAAAAATCAATACAGCGGCCTATATTTTCCCTTACGTGCGAGTAGACCTTGGCTGGCGGGAGGATGGGTGGAGGGGGATCAGAGAAAGTGCCCCTCCCCCACCCCTTCCAGCAACCGGCTGTGAGGGGGAGGGTGTAGCAGGCATGCCTCCCCTCGTACCTACCTACCTCCCTCCCTCCTCCCCCAGCAGTATGGACAACGGAGAGCATAAGACAACTGAGGACAGACGTCCAGCTGGACCATGCAGCGGTTATCTTTGCTTTTCAGCTCACTTGTTGTAGGTAGATGGGCTTTGGAGAGAAGGGTAAGGCTCTCTCCCCAGCGTCCACTCCCGCTAGCGACCAAGCAACAACAGCCGGAAGGAGAAGGGATGGAAGAAATACTATGCATTGCTGCATTACAGGGGAAAAGCTTTGCATTGCTGCATACAGGGGGAAAAAGCTATGCATTGCTGCATTACGAGAGAAGATCCATGCATTGCTGCTTTACATCACACGTAGAATTTCATCGGAAAGGTTATGAAATGGATCACACTGCTTCCTCGTTACATATAAGGTGGTTCACGAAGATATTAGCAGTCGTATATATGACCACTGAATTTATGGTCAATAGATTCTATTTTACGGTTGGGATTGTACAATTCTGAGAAAAAAAAAATGACAACTTTGACTCCTACCATGCGAGTGGAACACACGGTCCAAACTGTATAATCCTCACGAAGCTGTTTCTCTGGAGACCCAACACGTGGTGATCATCGAGGCGTTGGTGTGTCTAGGACGACGAGCGATTGTGTTGCGCACCGTGTTGTCTCCGGCTTAACCCCTCGACGTCGTCCCCTTCGGCACTCGCAGTCATCCACCACTGGGCCAGTGGAGGAAAACTTGCCACAAATTCGCCGGATCGTAATAGCTTTCAGTGGCGGGTCTCTTGTGAAGAAATTCTTTCACCAGCCTTAAGGGAACTGTTGGAGACCTGAAGGTTTACAGCAGTGACGCTCTTCTCCACAGTGAGATCTGTGAGGACTTCCAGCAGTGACGTTCTTCTCCACAGTGAGATCTGAGGACTTCCAGCAGTGACGCTCTTCTCCACAATGAGATCTGAGGACTTCCAGCAGTGACGCTCTTCTCCACAGTGAAATCTGAGGACTTCCAGCAGTAACGCTCTTCTCCACAGTCAGATCTGTGAGGACTTCCAGGAGTGACGATCTTCTCCACAGTGAAATCTGAGGACTTCCAGCAGTAACGCTCTTCTCCACAGTGAGATCTGGGGACTTCCAGCAGTGACGCTCTTCTCCACAGTGAGATCTGGGGACTTCCAGCAGTGACGCTCTTCTCCACATTGAGATCTGAGGACTTCCAGCAGTGACCCTCTTCTCCACATTGTGCTCTCAGGACTTCCAGCAGTGACGCTCTTCTCCACAGTGAAATCTGAGGACTTCCAGCAGTGACGCTCTTCTCCACAGTGAAATCTGAGGACTTCCAGCAGTGACGCTCTTCTCCACAGTGAAATCTGAGGACTTCCAGCAGTGACGCTCTTCTCCACAGTGAAATCTGAGGACTTCCAGCAGTGACGC
Organism: Panulirus ornatus; assembly: GCF_036320965.1. NCBI lineage: Eukaryota > Metazoa > Arthropoda > Malacostraca > Decapoda > Palinuridae > Panulirus > Panulirus ornatus. Next base: position 17,596,985 of record NC_092224.1, read on the forward strand.
TCTTCTCCACAGTGAAATCTGAGGACTTCCAGCAGTAACGCTCTTCTCCACAGTGAGATCTGAGGACTTCCAGCAGTGACGCTCTTCTCCACAGTGAAATCTGAGGACTTCCAGCAGTGACGCTCTTCTCCACAGTGAGATCTGAGGACTTCCAGCAGTAACGCTCTTCTCCACAGTGAAATCTGAGGACTTCCAGCAGTAACGCTCTTCTCCACAGTGAGATCTGAGGACTTCCAGCAGTGACGCTCTTCTCCACAGTGAAATCTGAGGACTTCCAGCAGTGACGCTCTTCTCCACAGTGAGATCTGGGGACTTCCAGCAGTGACGCTCTTCTCCACAGTGAGATCTGGGGACTTCCAGCAGTGACGCTCTTCTCCACAGTGAAATCTGAGGACTTCCAGCAGTAACGCTCTTCTCCACAGTGAAATCTGAGGACTTCCAGCAGTAACGCTCTTCTCCACAGTGAAATCTGAGGACTTCCAGCAGTGACGCTCTTCTCCACAGTGAGATCTGGGGACTTCCAGCAGTGACGCTCTTCTCCACAGTGAAATCTGAGGACTTCCAGCAGTGACGCTCTTCTCCACAGTGAAATCTGAGGACTTCCAGCAGTGACGCTCTTCTCCACAGTGAAATCTGAGGACTTCCAGCAGTGACGCTCTTCTCCACAGTGAAATCTGAGGACTTCCAGCAGTAACGCTCTTCTCCACAGTGAAATCTGAGGACTTCCAGCAGTAACGCTCTTCTCCACAGTGAAATCTGAGGACTTCCAGCAGTGACGCTCTTCTCCACAGTGAAATCTGAGGACTTCCAGCAGTGACGCTCTTCTCCACAGTGAGATCTGAGGACTTCCAGCAGTGACGCTCTTCTCCACAGTGAAATCTGAGGACTTCCAGCAGTAACGCTCTTCTCCACAGTGAAATCTGAGGACTTCCAGCAGTGACGCTCTTCTCCACAGTGAAATCTGAGGACTTCCAGCAGTAACGCTCTTCTCCACAGTGAAATCTGAGGACTTCCAGCAGTAACGCTCTTCTCCACAGTGAAATCTGAGGACTTCCAGCAGTGACGCTCTTCTCCACAGTGAAATCTGAGGACTTCCAGCAGTAACGCTCTTCTCCACAGTGAAATCTGAGGACTTCCAGCAGTAACGCTCTTCTCCACAGTGAAATCTGAGGACTTCCAGCAGTGACGCTCTTCTCCACAGTGAAATCTGAGGACTTCCAGCAGTGACGCTCTTCTCCACAGTGAAATCTGAGGACTTCCAGCAGTAACGCTCTTCTCCACAGTGAAATCTGAGGACTTCCAGCAGTGACGCTCTTCTCCACAGTGAAATCTGAGGACTTCCAGCAGTGACGCTCTTCTCCACAGTGAAATCTGAGGACTTCCAGCAGTGACGCTCTTCTCCACAGTGAAATCTGAGGACTTCCAGCAGTAACGCTCTTCTCCACAGTGAAATCTGAGGACTTCCAGCAGTAACGCTCTTCTCCACAGTGAAATCTGAGGACTTCCAGCAGTGACGCTCTTCTCCACAGTGAAATCTGAGGACTTCCAGCAGTGACGCTCTTCTCCACAGTGAAATCTGAGGACTTCCAGCAGTGACGCTCTTCTCCACAGTGAGATCTGAGGACTTCCAGCAGTGACGCTCTTCTCCACAGTGAAATCTGAGGACTTCCAGCAGTAACGCTCTTCTCCACAGTGAAATCTGAGGACTTCCAGCAGTAACGCTCTTCTCCACAGTGAAATCTGAGGACTTCCAGCAGTGACGCTCTTCTCCACAGTGAAATCTGAGGACTTCCAGCAGTGACGCTCTTCTCCACAGTGAGATCTGGGGACTTCCAGCAGTGACGCTCTTCTCCACAGTGAAATCTGAGGACTTCCAGCAGTGACGCTCTTCTCCACAGTGAAATCTGAGGACTTCCAGCAGTGACGCTCTTCTCCACAGTGAAATCTGAGGACTTCCAGCAGTGACGCTCTTCTCCACAGTGAAATCTGAGGACTTCCAGCAGTAACGCTCTTCTCCACAGTGAAATCTGAGGACTTCCAGCAGTGACGCTCTTCTCCACAGTGAAATCTGAGGACTTCCAGCAGTGACGCTCTTCTCCACAGTGAAATCTGAGGACTTCCAGCAGTGACGCTCTTCTCCACAGTGAAATCTGAGGACTTCCAGCAGTAACGCTCTTCTCCACAGTGAAATCTGAGGACTTCCAGCAGTAACGCTCTTCTCCACAGTGAAATCTGAGGACTTCCAGCAGTAACGCTCTTCTCCACAGTGAAATCTGAGGACTTCCAGCAGTGACGCTCTTCTCCACAGTGAGATCTGGGGACTTCCAGCAGTGACGCTCTTCTCCACAGTGAAATCTGAGGACTTCCAGCAGTAACGCTCTTCTCCACAGTGAGATCTGAGGACTTCCAGCAGTAACGCTCTTCTCCACAGTGAAATCTGAGGACTTCCAGCAGTGACGCTCTTCTCCACAGTGAAATCTGAGGACTTCCAGCAGTAACGCTCTTCTCCACAGTGAAATCTGAGGACTTCCAGCAGTAACGCTCTTCTCCACAGTGAAATCTGAGGACTTCCAGCAGTAACGCTCTTCTCCACAGTGAAATCTGAGGACTTCCAGCAGTGACGCTCTTCTCCACAGTGAAATCTGAGGACTTCCAGCAGTGACGCTCTTCTCCACAGTGAGATCTGGGGACTTCCAGCAGTGACGCTCTTCTCCACAGTGAGATCTGGGGACTTCCAGCAGTGACGCTCTTCTCCACAGTGAAATCTGAGGACTTCCAGCAGTGACGCTCTTCTCCACAGTGAAATCTGAGGACTTCCAGCAGTAACGCTCTTCTCCACAGTGAAATCTGAGGACTTCCAGCAGTGACGCTCTTCTCCACAGTGAAATCTGAGGACTTCCAGCAGTAACGCTCTTCTCCACAGTGAAATCTGAGGACTTCCAGCAGTGACGCTCTTCTCCACAGTGAAATCTGAGGACTTCCAGCAGTGACGCTCTTCTCCACAGTGAAATCTGAGGACTTCCAGCAGTAACGCTCTTCTCCACAGTGAAATCTGAGGACTTCCAGCAGTGACGCTCTTCTCCACAGTGAAATCTGAGGACTTCCAGCAGTGACGCTCTTCTCCACAGTGAAATCTGAGGACTTCCAGCAGTGACGCTCTTCTCCACAGTGAAATCTGAGGACTTCCAGCAGTGACGCTCTTCTCCACAGTGAAATCTGAGGACTTCCAGCAGTGACGCTCTTCTCCACAGTGAGATCTGGGGACTTCCAGCAGTGACGCTCTTCTCCACAGTGAAATCTGAGGACTTCCAGCAGTAACGCTCTTCTCCACAGTGAAATCTGAGGACTTCCAGCAGTAACGCTCTTCTCCACAGTGAAATCTGAGGACTTCCAGCAGTAACGCTCTTCTCCACAGTGAAATCTGAGGACTTCCAGCAGTAACGCTCTTCTCCACAGTGAAATCTGAGGACTTCCAGCAGTGACGCTCTTCTCCACAGTGAAATCTGAGGACTTCCAGCAGTGACGCTCTTCTCCACAGTGAAATCTGAGGACTTCCAGCAGTAACGCTCTTCTCCACAGTGAAATCTGAGGACTTCCAGCAGTGACGCTCTTCTCCACAGTGAAATCTGAGGACTTCCAGCAGTAACGCTCTTCTCCACAGTGAAATCTGAGGACTTCCAGCAGTAACGCTCTTCTCCACAGTGAAATCTGAGGACTTCCAGCAGTAACGCTCTTCTCCACAGTGAAATCTGAGGACTTCCAGCAGTAACGCTCTTCTCCACAGTGAAATCTGAGGACTTCCAGCAGTGACGCTCTTCTCCACAGTGAGATCTGGGGACTTCCAGCAGTGACGCTCTTCTCCACAGTGAAATCTGAGGACTTCCAGCAGTAACGCTCTTCTCCACAGTGAAATCTGAGGACTTCCAGCAGTGACGCTCTTCTCCACAGTGAAATCTGAGGACTTCCAGCAGTGACGCTCTTCTCCACAGTGAGATCTGGGGACTTCCAGCAGTGACGCTCTTCTCCACAGTGAAATCTGAGGACTTCCAGCAGTGACGCTCTTCTCCACAGTGAAATCTGAGGACTTCCAGCAGTGACGCTCTTCTCCACAGTGAAATCTGAGGACTTCCAGCAGTGACGCTCTTCTCCACAGTGAAATCTGAGGACTTCCAGCAGTGACGCTCTTCTCCACAGTGAAATCTGAGGACTTCCAGCAGTAACGCTCTTCTCCACAGTGAAATCTGAGGACTTCCAGCAGTAACGCTCTTCTCCACAGTGAGATCTGAGGACTTCCAGCAGTAACGCTCTTCTCCACAGTGAAATCTGAGGACTTCCAGCAGTGACGCTCTTCTCCACAGTGAAATCTGAGGACTTCCAGCAGTGACGCTCTTCTCCACAGTGAAATCTGAGGACTTCCAGCAGTGACGCTCTTCTCCACAGTGAAATCTGAGGACTTCCAGCAGTGACGCTCTTCTCCACAGTGAAATCTGAGGACTTCCAGCAGTGACGCTCTTCTCCACAGTGAAATCTGAGGACTTCCAGCAGTAACGCTCTTCTCCACAGTGAGATCTGGGGACTTCCAGCAGTGACGCTCTTCTCCACAGTGAAATCTGAGGACTTCCAGCAGTGACGCTCTTCTCCACAGTGAAATCTGAGGACTTCCAGCAGTGACGCTCTTCTCCACAGTGAAATCTGAGGACTTCCAGCAGTGACGCTCTTCTCCACAGTGAAATCTGAGGACTTCCAGCAGTAACGCTCTTCTCCACAGTGAAATCTGAGGACTTCCAGCAGTAACGCTCTTCTCCACAGTGAAATCTGAGGACTTCCAGCAGTAACGCTCTTCTCCACAGTGAAATCTGAGGACTTCCAGCAGTGACGCTCTTCTCCACAGTGAAATCTGAGGACTTCCAGCAGTGACGCTCTTCTCCACAGTGAAATCTGAGGACTTCCAGCAGTGACGCTCTTCTCCACAGTGAAATCTGAGGACTTCCAGCAGTGACGCTCTTCTCCACAGTGAAATCTGAGGACTTCCAGCAGTGACGCTCTTCTCCACAGTGAAATCTGAGGACTTCCAGCAGTGACGCTCTTCTCCACAGTGAGATCTGGGGACTTCCAGCAGTGACGCTCTTCTCCACAGTGAAATCTGAGGACTTCCAGCAGTGACGCTCTTCTCCACAGTGAGATCTGGGGACTTCCAGCAGTGACGCTCTTCTCCACAGTGAAATCTGAGGACTTCCAGCAGTGACGCTCTTCTCCACAGTGAAATCTGAGGACTTCCAGCAGTGACGCTCTTCTCCACAGTGAAAAAGAAAACGAATGGTGGAAACCATTACTCGCGGGAATATTGTATCCTTTTTGGAACATAATAACTGAATCACGAATGATCATCAAAATTATCATCGTGGATTTCGTGGTAACAGATCTTGCTCGGCTAACCTGCTCGAAGTTTTGATTACGTACAAAGTGACTGGGAGTCGGAAGTCTCGTCTGATGTGGTTAATTTAGATCTTCACGGAACCTTTGATAAGATACCATACAGAGTATTGTTAGTAGCCTCAGATCATGGTACTAGTAATCGCTTCATACATATGTATATATTCTCAACTGACTTGTAGGAAGGAGACATTTGAATTGCTGGGAGTGGAAAGTGGGGTACCACAGGGATTGGACAGTAATATCTTATCTACCGTCTTAATCATCTTCGCTGATGATTTAGAGACAGAATTGACGGGAAAGATCTCGATTTGCCGTCGTCACTCGGGTGTACTGCCATACCCGAAGACGACTATCGATACTTGAAAAATGGACGTGGCAAGTTATCTCAGTGGCCAGCGACGTAGTCAAAGAAATACAGGGAGTAGAAATATAAAGCTATACGCACCGTTAATGCGAGCCACGTGTGTAAATATGAAACATTTGATAAATTCCCACAACAAGTGGATGAAAAGAAGGATCTTAGGGTGGATGTAAAACACTGTGTAAGTGTGAATAACTGAAGTAAGAGAATGTTGAAATTCAGTGCTTGAAATTGTGCATACAACATCCAAGACATAGTGTGCACTGTATGTTAGGCGTTGCTCAAGCCTTGGCTGTTATATGTGGCGCATTCCGGGTCTCCAGCTTTCAAAAAGACGAAGATAAGCTTGAGAGGGGCCAAAGCAGAGCCATCAGGATAACATCAGAGTCACGAGACCAGCTGTACAAAGAAAGAATCAGATAACTGAATATAGTTTCTCTTAACAAAACAAAGACTGCCCATGTATGTTAATTATATGATAAAGTAATTAAAAAATCAAACGACAGGATGTGTTTCATCCGCAAAATCACCGGGCAACCAGCAATAACGGGTTGAAGATTACAAAAAGGAATTATTTCGGTGACATAACATAATTCATACATCAAAAGAAGGAAAAAAAACGACATTTCCATAGAAAATAGGTATGGTCAATAAGAAATTTACCTTCAACAGATAACAGACAACAGATAACTTCGGTATAGATCAACAGATTTCCTGTTATCTGTTTTTCCTATGTACTTCCATCTCCTTGATGTCCCACTCCTCCTTGGTCCTTCCACATCTGACACAAAGATTCTCCCACTCAGTCTTTTGGCTCATCCTCACCATACGTCCGAAGCGTTTCAGCACTCCCTAGTCGGCCCTCTAGATCAGAGAGCACCTACTGCCACACCTCTCCCTTACGCTGTCATTCCTCACATGGTGAACCCAACTCACCCCATACATCGTCCTCAGGCATTCCATTTCCAAAACGTCCTCCCTCTTCCCTTCTTTAAGTGTTCATACCCAAACCCTCCCATCCATACAACTCTTTCGAAACTGCTTTACCTTAAGCTACACCCATCATGGCCCTGACAGAGCCTGACCTATCCTTACACATCTTAAGCTACACCCATCATGGCCCTGACGGAGCCTGACCTATCCTTACACATCCATCTTAATTCACCCAAGATCGTTGCCTCCTTATCTTCCACTCCTGTGATTCAGAGCAGCATCCGCAGTTTCATTCACTGCCACGCCCACCCCCTAGCATGTACAGCTCAAGCTTTGCCGTCACATTCCCTTGATGCATCGCATTACTTTACTCTTGTTCACATACATATAATTTTACTCTAAACTTGCTCCTGTCACACACCCCTCCCAATCACCAGCTTTTTTTTTTTTTTTTCCTCTCTTTCGTCGGCAACCGAAGCCGTGTCATCTGCAAACAGCAGAGGACAATGTCATCATCATCGCTGTCGTAGTTACCATCATTGTTCAGCTTTCATGGGGCGTTTGAAAGCGAGATTTGGACTGGAAGATGAACGGGTCTTCCGTCACTTCTCTCCAGCAAGGTGTGGTGTGGGAGTCTGGCTCTCACTCCTCTCTGACTCTAACTTCTCGTCTGATATCCTAACTATCCCTCTCACTCTCCCATGCATTTCTCTCACCTCCCTCAAGCACTCTCTCTCATACCTTCCTCTCGCCACCCCCTCGCACTCTCTCATGCCTCCGTCTCACTTCCCTCACCCATTATCACTTGCCTTCCTTTCACCTCCCTTCCTTTCACCTCCCTTTACCGCGCCCTCTGCCTCCTCCTCAACTCGATCCCTCATGCACCTCCCTACTTCGCCGTCCCCTCCCCTCCTCCTCTATGTTTAAGGTTCACTTCTCTGTTACCAATAAAATATTGATTGTCTCAAAAGCTTGTCGCAAATATTCATATTTTTAAGCGAGTATGGCATAAAGATGTGGGCGATGAGGGGCTTGTGAAGTGATGAGGGGGGGTTTATGGGTGTGATGAGGTCTGTGTGGTGATGAGGTGTTGTGGGGCGGCTGATGTATGAGGACCACATCTTCTGCCACTTCGGTCCTCCCGACCTCTCTCCCTCCCTCCCTGACCGTGGCCCTTACCCCTCCTCCCCCTGACCCCGGCAGTCCCGGTGCGAAGCCCTGGAAATGTCCCGACGCGACGTCATCCCAGGACGCGGCTGATTACCTGTTTGGTCTCCGTCAGCAGGATCGTATGCGCTCGGGAAGAGAGGGGGAAAAAAAAAAAGGATTGCGGATTCAGCTCCCTCCCCGGGTTGTATGGGGGAGAGAAGGTGCCGTTATGTGGTTCTTGCAGGTGGCATCCTGGCGAGGGCAGAGGGCGTTCAGAGGAGGGACGCGAAGGGGGACGGGGTACGAGAGCCAGTGTGTGAGGTAGGTGGGAGGGCAGGTGGTGCCCATGGCCGACGCCTGTAGCCTACAGTGGCGCTGGGGCGCCGGATTCTTGAGGGATGGTTTGCTGCTCCTGCCGAGCGAGCCTGAGAAAAATAGCTCCGTTGAACTTTGGCTCTTCTCAGATAAATAGAGGCAGCCAGGTGCGCTGCTAATGGAGCGAGTCTGGTAGCTAGACAAGTTTTTGGCGTCTGCGCGGCGACGGATGCGCACTCCTGTTGTTGATGGGGCGCTCCTGATGTTTCCCGGTTGTCTGTACACACACACACACACACACATGGGTGTCCGATGTGTATTGGTTAGCGTTATTGACCATGAGTCAACGCGGACTCTCCTGGGGGTCGGACCTGCTTGGGTTCGAATTCTGAGCGCGACGGTTAGCCAACAGCCAGTGTTGAGAGATGGGGCAACACGAGTGTCAGACTCTTTCCCCGTAACACACAAGTAGTACACACACACACACACACACACACACACACTGGTCTGGCTCCCCTCCCCACCCACGCCTCCGGCACTATAACTCGACCGCCGTTGTTAGATGAGCATAACCCAAGGCAAATATTTCCCCCGTTGCAGTACCCATAACTTCCTGCACCGATGCCTCACTGTCACGACAATTGGCATTAGCGTCGTGCACTCCGGGCCATTCCATCCACCCGCCATCCCCCCCCCCACACAAACGTCCTGCTGGGTGGCAAATACGCAATACATAAACAAACTTTTTTTTTCCCCCTCGTTTCAACCACGCTCCAGAATTTAATTTCGAGCTTTGGCAATAGTTTGTGGGGCGGGCGGTGTCGGCAGTGTCGTGCGGTCATATTTCAGGCCAGGGGAACCTCCCCCCCCCTCACCCCGGCCACCTGTGTGTGTGTGTGTGTGTGTGTGTGTGTGTGTGTGTGTGAGTCGGCCAAATGCCTAACTCACGCTGGTGGTGTAGAGGGCTTGTTGATCCTCCTCCTGCCTCCCACCCCCGCACCTCCCTTGTGAATCCCTCACTCAGAATGAATGGAAACTCAGAATATGATTACTCGGTAATCAGGATGGATCCCATTAACTAGAACGTAGACATATTTCGCTCCTTAAGCTGCATGTTATTGCCTCTTAAATGTTATCAACGGGTTGATATATATACTAGTACATTTAGAACACACACACACACACACACACACACACACACACACACCTGGACTTGAAAGTGGCCCAGGTATGAATGCCTATCTTAAGAAGAATTTCGTGAATAATTATATCGAAAAGTGTGCTCATAAAGGCAATTAATTTCAGAAGAGGCCGTTAATGGCCTCTTAATAGAAGCAATGCACATTCGAGTTGCGTTTTAATGGCGTCGTTGCCTGAAGCTCGCAGTAAGTTTCCTTGATTTGAATACATAAACAAACTGTCCGAAATGTTCGAAAATGTGCAGTGCCCCTGGCTGGCTGGCCCCTGGGATGGTCCTCGGCTGCCTGGCTGGTCCCTGGGATAGTCCTTGGTTGGCTGTTTGGCCCATGGGATGGTCCCTGGCTGGCTGGTTGGGCCCTGGGATGGCCCCTGGCTGGTTGGTTTGGCCCCGGGGTGGTCCTTAGCTGGCCTGGTTGGGCCTTGGGATGGCCCCTGGCTGGCTGGTTGGGCCCTGTGGTAGTCCCTGGATGGCTGGCTGGTTGGCCTCTGGGATGGTCCCTGGATGGTTGGCCCCTGGCATGGTCCCTGGATGGATGACTGGCCTGTACCCTGGGTTAGTCCCTGACTGGCTAGCTGGCCCCTGGTTGGCTGAAGGTGGACACACTCATGACCATGCGGAAGGTGGACACACTCATGGCCATGCTGAAGGTGGACACACTGGTGGCCATGCTGAAGGTGGACACACTCATGGCTGTGCTGAAGGTGGACACATTCATGGTCATGCTGAAGGTGTGGACACTGGCTATCAGTCTTCACGGATCGGCCTGGGGTCGGACCCTCATGGCTTCGAATCCTGGGCGTGATAGTCTGCCAACCCAACCCAGGTGTCATGCTCACGGAGGCCTATGTAAGAAGGGAATCCATACCAGTTTGATTCGAATCTCTTGACTAATGATGTATAGATATTTGACTCTGGCTTCAGAGACCAACATGTTGCATTCTGACCTCAGGGTGTTGAGGGAAAGAAGTGAAGATAAAGAATCAGAGATAATTAAACTGTCTGTGGCGATGATTTCTACCTGCTCAAGAGCAATAAGTGTGGCGGACAATATTTAGTTTGTAGGGTAGATGATCAATTTTGTTATCTAATATTTTTCTGTTCCAGTTGGGCTGGATCACAGTGGCAGCACTGTCTGCCCTCCAAGTGGAAGAGTTGAGAGAGCCGTCAGTATAGATGCACTAGGATGTGTTACTTTCAGTCTTAAGTTTTTCTATGTGTTCAAGAGCACTGATTTTGGCTGAGCGTTGAAGGTGAAGGCTGTTTAAGTAATTAGTATCTTAGTTGGTTAAGCAGATGTAGTGATGTCAAAGGAGTTATATGCCAGGGGTCGGAAAATGCTGCTGCTTCGTAATTTTATACAAATTATGTACACCAAACATTTTCATGTGGTTATCTGGTACTTGGATCCATTTATACTGAATTCTGCCATGGCGTATACGATTTGAGAGTTCTTTAGAGACAACACTGTCTATCTGGATCAACACGCCGAAGTTTCCGCCTTATCATAAGTCATATCCTCAGTGCTGGATACACCAAGTTCTTTCCGCAAGTTGAGTACTTCAGTGGTCTTGGGGCAATTATTTATGATTCTTAAGGCTTCATTTAACATTGTATAAAGTCTATTGATACCTTTCTTGTTACGTAGGACTATGGCTTGTGCGTGGTAATGTTTTTGAAACCTATATAAGCCAAGTACATGATTGTAACGATTCTGATACTTACATCATAACTAGGATTGTACCCTGCAACAACTCTTAAGAGCCCCGAGTCCATCTGTTCATTGTCGATTTGGTGTTTGCGCACCATCTCCAGTCTATGGGGCTGAGACAGTAAACTATTTAGAGGAGGGGACGTAGTCAATGGGTTTTTCATCAGTTGTCAATTCAGTTACTTATTCGTTTATTGAAGACCTTGGTTTTATCTTCAGAAATGATAAAGCCTCGACGAGGCTCTCCTTAGCTGTGGGTATGAAGTTGAGACCGGTATGTATTTCACGATATAATTTGGTGTGGACAAGACTATCATCGGCACACCGAATGGTGATATTCCTGGAACTTTCTGATACTGATGTCAGCATTGCATTGATTAGCACTGTGAACAAGGTGGGGCTACGTACTCCACCTTGAGGTGTGCCAAGCAGCATGTCTTTAACCTCACTTTTGTAGCCTTGAAACAATACAGCTGATATTCTGTTGGAGAGATAGCTGAGTATCCAGTGCAGGAGCCGGCCACGTATTATACATTTTTGCTAACGTATGCAAAATATCTTGCCAGTTAGTAATATTGAAAGCAGCTTTTATGTCAAGAAAAGTGGTGTACTTCTGCCTTCTGTCCCATGAACTGTGAGGAAGGTAGTAATGCAGTTGTGTACACTTTTGCTACGTGTGTGTGACACCATTGATATTAGGTGACATATGTTCTCTGATGCTGTGTAGTCGTGTGTTGAGCACCAGCCTCTCAAACGTTGTGCACAGTTGACTCGTCAGGGAGATGGGGCGAAATTCATCTGGTTGATTGTGTTTAGGTCTTGGTTTGATCAGGCTCTTGGTCCGTGAAGAGGGTAGATGACCCGTGGCATAACTTACACAGCTTTGATGATAATAGATTACCAGACACCAGTCTTGTAATCTGGTTATAAGTGATACCATCCTCCTCAGAGGGCATTGCCCTTGCACTTTGTAAGAGCAACATCGACTCCAAACTCCGTATGTGGCACATTGCATTCACCACATTGCTTGTTTAGCATCAGTTGTGTGAGATCCTACATTTCTTTGGATTTGTCGTACACAACATTCCTATTCTTAGATTGCTGCATGTTATAGCTAGAAGTCTGAGCCCATTTCGTGATGAATTCGTTAGCCTTTTGCAGCGGGTTGGGATGAGATACTTGTTTGTTTTTCTTTCCAGTGATGCTGTTATTACCCTTCCAAGTTTGGCTTACAGGAGTGTGTTGATTTAGTCCACTGACAAACTATTCTCCGTCGTTCTAAGTTCAATTATTCGTTCCCTCGCTCCTGCAAGAGAAGTTTAGAATAGTTTTAGCCTTTTTGAGTCCTGGAAATTGTCCATATCGTTTACTTATTTGGCAAACTATACATTTAACCTCTTTCATTTCGGGGGCATTATAGTGCTGTGGTCTGTTGTGAGGTCCACTCCTACGCTCAGAAGTTAACTTGATTTGGTTAAAAAAGCTGTAGATAATAAGTCTCAGTCCTTGCATTGAGAGTTTGTACATTTGTGGTCTTGTGATCTTTGCAGGAGTCAAAGACAAAATCGATGAACTTATTTTGATGCTTCTGTTTCACAGTTAATCTTTCTATCTTCAGTTTGACACTAGGTAAGATAACGATATATTTATTTATTATACTCAACTGCTGTTTTCCGCGTTAGCGAGGTATTGCAAGGAAACAGACGAAGAATGGCCCATCCACTCATACACACACACACACACACACACACACATATATATATATATATATATATATATATATATATATATATATATATTTCTTCTTTTAAACTATTTGCCATTTCCCGCGTTAGCGAGGTAGCGTTAAGAATAGAGGACTGGGCCTTTTTTGGAATATCCTCACCTGGCCCCCTCTGTTCCTTCTTTTGGAAAATTAAAAAAAAAAATGAGAGGGGAGGATTTCCAGCCCCCCGCTCCCTCCCTTTTTAGTCGCCTTCTACGACACGCAGGGAATACGTGGGAAGTATTCTTAATCCCCTATCCCCAGGGATAAACGAGTTTGAATGGAGAAAAACTGGAGGAAGTGAAGTGTTTTAGATATCTGGGAGTGGATCTGGCAGCGGATGGAAACATGGAAGAGGAAGTGGATCATAGGGTGGGGGAGGGGGCGAAAATTCTGGGAGCCTTGAAGAATGTGTGGAAGTCGAGAACATTATCTCGGAAAGCAAAAATGGGTATGTTTGAAGGAATAGTGGTTCCAACAATGTTGTATGGTTGCGAGGCGTGGACTATGGATAGAGTTGTGCGCAGGAGGATGGATGTGCTGGAAATGAGATGTTTGAGGACAATGTGTGGTGTGAGGTGGTTTGATCGAGTAAGTAACGTAAGGGTAAGAGAGATGTGTGGAAATAAAAAGAGCGTGGTTGAGAGAGCAGAAGAGGGTGTTTTGAAATGGTTTGGTCACATGGAGAGAATGAGTGAGGAAAGATTGACCAAGAGGATATATGTGTCGGAGGTGGAGGGAACGAGGAGAAGAGGGAGACCAAATTGGAGGTGGAAAGATGGAGTGAAAAAGATTTTGTGTGATCGGGGCCTGAACATGCAGGAGGGTGAAAGGAGGGCAAGGAATAGAGTGAATTGGAGCGATGTGGTATACCGGGGTTGACGTGCTGTCAGTGGATTGAATCAAGGCATGTGAAGCGTCTGGGGTAAACCATGGAAAGCTGTGTAGGTATGTATATTTGCGTGTGTGGACGTATGTATATACATGTGTATGGGGGGGTTGGGCCATTTCTTTCGTCTGTTTCCTTGCGCTACCTCGCAAACGCGGGAGACAGCGACAAAGTATAAAAAAAAAAAAGAAAAAAAAATGTAAAGCTACTGTGCTTATGTGTTCAACGTTAACACCGAATGAAGGTCCTGCGACCATTATTATTACCGTCATCATTATATCATTTCCGAGGGGAAGCTGAGAATATTGGTCTGTCATGACGGGTTCTGGGCTGAGGCATTTGATAGGTCATGACTGGTTCTGGAATCTATGAATTGCTCTGCCCAGGATGTGGGGACTACGAGGGGAACTAATCAGCCCTAGTTGGTCCCGACGAGAACCGAGATTATTTCTGACAGATTCTTGAGACAGAGAGAGAAATGAATTCATGTCATTTCCTCAGGGTTCAAGGTGCTCTGTCTGGTACGTCATGGTTCGCCCTGAGGTCATGGGTTTATGAGGATTGTACTTCACATGTAGGGTTACTGGTATTACCCATTATCCTCCATATGTCGTTCCCGCGAGATGAGAGAGAGAGAGAGAGAGAGAGAGAGAGAGAGAGAGAGAGAGTAATTTCTTTGACTCTTTCCTAGAGAGACACAGGCAAGGCAGGGTAATGTTGATGCAGTAGTAAGCGACTCCCGTAACAACTGTAGCTGATCTTAGGGAGGCTCCAGAACCACCATCACGGTACGTGTTAGAGGCGGTGGTGGAGCCCCGCGCGTGAGACGCCGCGGAAGAGGCCACGTAATGATGATCCATAGAGGCTCGAGTCTCGGGGGGTGATTAAGGCTGGTGGAGGGCGCCCGCCGGGGCGACGCGGGAGACTGTGGTTGCTGTGACCTACTTCCCCGAGCGCAGGTGATCGGCCAGTTACCCGGCGTAAGATTCACTTTGATTCGGAGGACGAATCCACTGGGTAGTAATTGCCGTGGCTATAGATCCCACCGTACTCTGCCGCTGTCGGGACGGACCAGCCAGTGGTACAAGAGACTCGTATCTTCGACCTTATTTGCACATGCTTCATGGCCATTTGCCACCAGCCATTATTTCATGGCCGAAAGTTGTCAGAAAAGGGAAAGTTTTTTATTACACTTGTGATGATAAAAGTTGGAAGTGATGAAATTTTTTGAGGATCTGGAGACGACGACACGCCTGTCAGGTTTATTGGACAGGATGTGTGATAATGACTGGGCCAATTATGGTTAATGCGGCAGTTGGTCATCGTGACGTGTGTCTATAATGTTAGTGGGAGGAGCGTGCGGCTGGAGGTGGGGAACTACTGCTCCCCCACCACAGACACACACACACACACACACACACACACACACACACACACACACACACTAGCCCGTCACTGTACAGATTCGCTTCATAGACCATCATCTCACGTTCATAGCTCGTCACCAGATGCCTCGGTAAGCCGGGACGTCCCCGCCGTGGGTAATAAGAGTCGTGGGACACGTGCCGTCGACGCTGTATCAAACCTTCTGTCCCTGTAAGGTCGACTCGGGAAGACTCATACAGTTCCGACCGCGATGTGGGACCTTACCAATGTCGAGTCTGATGTTAAACTGAGATATTCAGAGATCATAGTGGGGAAATTGCTTCACAGAAGTACACCTACTTCCAGTCACCTGGTTACTTGTATCCTCAAACAACTACATAGACATGAAGGTGAAGTATGGATGGATATTTAAGCCGAGTGTTGATGAATATTACCGAATCAAAACAGTGAAGTCGTGCAGTTAAAACAATAATAACAGCAGACTGCTCTGTAGAAGAAGACCTCATACCCGAAGCTGGTAAATGAAACTCTCTTGGAAGAGAAGCAGTAATGCGACTCTGAAATGTTGCCCACGAACACAGCAAGTGGTTACTGTGGGTGTAGGAGGTCACCACCCAGGGCATGCCGGGAACCCTACCTCCCACTCACTCTTTACTGTGGTGAGGATTTGATCGCTGGGGTGCCACACAGTTCCCGGCCGGAGGGAAAAGCCCTGGACATCGACTGTCACGAAGAGTTACTGTGAGATCCTAGACCAAGTCTCAAGGTGACCAGACTCACAGATCTCAACGTCCATTGTGGCCTTAGAAAAAAAATATGAACTTTTGTTGAACAAAATATGGCGTAAATAGTCTTGACCAGTGTACAGGAAGACATTAAGGTTTTTCATGATTTCATTTTATAAGTGGACACGACAGAGCGAGAATGAGGGACGCATCATCACAACACACTTGCTGGCGTCGGCCAGACCTCAGCAGATGCTCCAGAAGTGTCTGTCTTCTTCCTCCCCTCAACGTCCCTGCTGGGCAGAAGAAACACATGCATAACACAAACATTGACACAGACAAAGAGAACAACCGCTCCTCTGTCTCTCTCTCTCTCTCTCTCTCTCTCTCTCTCTCTCTCTCTCTCTCTTCTCTTAATTGCTGCCACTTAGTTATTATTGCTGCCACGTAATTACCAGAGTTGCCACTTAATGACTAATGCATCCTCGTAATCCTGCCACTTAATTACCATAAGTGGCTAAAGCTTTTTAATGTGTGATCACCCCTGGAGGTTAGGGTAGCCCCCCCCCCCCCCCGTGTGAGAGGAGGGGATGGTGGAGGGAGAGAGAGAGAGAGTAAGGCAGGGAAACCTGCTGGGAGAGGTGATTTGAGAGCAGGAGGGAGAGTGAATGTACTCATTCCAGCTGAGCGTCACTCACAGACGGTGCCGTGTTGCTGTACGGCAGCTGGTGCCAGCCAGAGCACGGGAAGCGAAGAGAAGAAACGCTTTGATATAGGACGGTGTGACGAGTTAGCCTAGCAAGGTTTAGCTTATCCTTGCACGAAACGGCACGACAACTTAGCCCTGCACGGCACGGCACGGCAGAGAAACGGGGAGACTAGAATGGCAGGCAGGGAAAGAGTCAGCAAGCCAGGGAGGCACCCTGACGGAGTAGGGAAGAGGGGGATACCTGCCCTACCCTACCCTGCCGAAGGGAGGTCCTGGAGGGAGGTATGGCAGTGAGGGTGAGGGAGGTGGCTATACCAACATTCCTCGCCCCCAGATCACGCACGCTGAATACACAGAGGACGTAGAGTAAGGCTCTACGATTCGTCACAAGGGAGAAATACCCATACGCTGCAGAACGCTGTAGAAAACCCCGCAGAACAGCACGAACGACTGAAGGCTAAACCGGTTGGCTCATACGCAAGAGAAGCAGTCCAGACAGTATGGCAAAGACTTGAGGACAACAATGGTGCAAAGTACAGACACATCCCAGATCTGGACAACACTACAAACATGGAACATCCTTGGTTCCCTCCAAGCCTCAAGCCACTAAGAATCGCTCTAGTCATCCACCGATGTAGAGTGAACAATGTTTAGCTTAGGTCAGTGAACCTCTCCTCAAAGAAACAAAAGAAACAACATAGAAACGTGCACACCCCCTAGTCTGCCGAGGGCGTGATACGGCACCCAAATCTCGCTTCCAGATAATTACTCGCATCCATCAAAAAAATTTCGCCATACGATGGTACACACTACAGCCATATCTTCGGTTTCAAACCATCCCTTCCACTGTCCCACCACTTCTTCTCTAACCACCCTCTTGAAAGAGGATAGAGATATGAAGGAATTTGGGAGAGAGAAAAAGAACAAGGGAGGAAAGGCAAACAAAGGGAGTGGGAGGCTTGGTTGGTGGTGGGGTGGGGGCAAACAAAGAGGGTAGGAGGCTTGGTTGGTGGTGGGGTGGGGGCAAACAAAGAGCGTAGGAGGCTTGGTTGGTGGGGGCAAACAAAGAGGGTAGGAGGCTTGGTTGGTGGTGGGGTGGGGGCAAACAAAGAGGGTAGGAGGCTTGGTTGGTGGTGGGGTGGGGGCAAACAAAGACAGTAGGAGGCTTGGTTGGTGGTGGGGTGGGGGCAAACAAAGAGGGTAGGAGGCTTGGTTGGTGGTGGGGTGGGGGCAAACAAAGAGGGTAGGAGGCTTGGTTGGTGGTGGGGTGGGGGCAAACAAAGAGGGTAGGAGGCTTGGTTGGTGGTGGGGTGGGGGCAAACAAAGAGCGTAGGAGGCTTGGTTGGTGGTGGGGTGGGGGCAAACAAAGAGGGTAGGAGGCTTGGTTGGTGGTGGGGTGGGGGCAAACAAAGAGAGTAGGAGGCTTGGTTGGTGGGGGCAAACAAAGAGCGTAGGAGGCTTGGTTGGTGGTGGGGTGGGGGCAAACAAAGAGGGTAGGAGGCTTGGTTGGTGGTGGGGTGGGGGCAAACAAAGAGGGTAGGAGGCTTGGTTGGTGGTGGGGTGGGGGCAAACAAAGAGAGTAGGAGGCTTGGTTGGTGGGGGCAAACAAAGAGAGTAGGAGGCTTGGTTGGTGGGGGCAAACAAAGAGCGTAGGAGGCTTGGTTGGTGGTGGGGTGGGGGCAAACAAAGAGGGTAGGAGGCTTGGTTGGTGGTGGGGTGGGGGCAAACAAAGAGAGTAGGAGGCTTGGTTGGTGGGGGCAAACAAAGAGCGTAGGAGGCTTGGTTGGTGGTGGGGTGGGGGCAAACAAAGAGGGTAGGAGGCTTGGTTGGTGGTGGGGTGGGGGCAAACAAAGAGGGTAGGAGGCTTGGTTGGTGGTGGGGTGGGGGCAAACAAAGAGAGTAGGAGGCTTGGTTGGTGGGGGCAAACAAAGAGCGTAGGAGGCTTGGTTGGTGGTGGGGTGGGGGCAAACAAAGAGGGTAGGAGGCTTGGTTGGTGATGGGGTGGGGGCAAACAAAGAGAGTAGGGGGCTTGGTTGGTGGGGGCAAACAAAGAGCGTAGGAGGCTTGGTTGGTGGTGGGGTGGGGGCAAACAAAGAGGGTAGGAGGCTTGGTTGGTGGTGGGGTGGGGGCAAACAAAGAGGGTAGGAGGCTTGGTTGGTGATGGGGTGGGGGCAAACAAAGAGGGTAGGAGGCTTGGTTGGTGGTGGGGAGGGGGCAAACAAAGAGAGTAGGAGGCTTGGTTGGTGGGGGCAAACAAAGAGCGTAGGAGGCTTGGTTGGTGGTGGGGTGGGGGCAAACAAAGAGGGTAGGAGGCTTGGTTGGTTGTGGGGTGGGGGCAAACAAAGAGGGTAGGAGGCTTGGTTGGTGGTGGGGTGGGGGCAAACAAAGAGAGTAGGAGGCTTGGTTGGTGGTGGAGTGGGGGCAAACAAAGAGGGTAGGAGGCTTGGGTAGTGGGGGACAAATGAAGAGAATGGGAGATCTAGGTGTTTGAGAGAGAGAGAGAGAGAGAGAGAGAGAGAGAGAGAGAGAGAGAGAGAGAGAGAGAGAGAGAGAGAGAGAGAGAGAGAGAGAGGCGTAGACCAGCTAGTCTTGTACCCACGTCTGTCTTTTTGTACATTATGTTTTTGTTGTAACTGACTGATTGCCTTTAACTCGCTATAGAGCCAGCAGTTGGTCTTTAACTCACAAAGAGGCAGCAGTTGGTCTTCAACCCACTAGAGCCAACAGTTGGTCTTTAACCCACTGTAGAAGCTGCAATTGGTCTTTAACCCACTGTAGAGCCAGCAGTTGGAACTTAAGCCACTGTAGAGCCAGCAGGTGGTCTGGATGCTGGTCTTGAACCCACAGTGGAGCCAACAGTTTTGTGTAGACGTTGGGAGTGATCGCAGATGTCTCTAGCTACTGATTCTG
This sequence comes from Panulirus ornatus, assembly GCF_036320965.1. Taxonomy (NCBI): domain Eukaryota; kingdom Metazoa; phylum Arthropoda; class Malacostraca; order Decapoda; family Palinuridae; genus Panulirus; species Panulirus ornatus. The sequence continues at coordinate 17,616,472 of NC_092224.1, forward strand.
TGCTGCGGGGGGGCACCTGTGGCCGGGAATGGCCGGAAACTTAAGTGTATCTGTTGTTGTTGTGTTACCTTTTTTTTTTTTTATGTATATATATTTCACTCATATCTACCCTCAGACCCATCGACCCCTTTGGACAACACCTGTTCGAGTACTAGGTACCACCCAGCCCTTTATAAGACTCCACAAACACCCTGACAGGATGATAGGTGATGAAAACCCATAGTGATCAAATTTTCTTTGTGGCAAAAAGCACTTTCAAAATACCACACGTCTTGCTGTGATGACCCCGAGATACTTCTGGAGTGCCTCGTACGCTTGTTAGCGGAGCAGGACGAGTTAAGGGACGCCTTGGAAACGTAGACAATGCTTCATCAAAGTTGAACATCATTTTATTTGAAGAAATTATGCTTTGCTTAATCGTAATGACAATAGTAATTGATTTTTCTTTTCACTTTTAGAATATTTCAGAATATCCCACACACAGTGAAGTATGGATATTAGGACTGCCGCAGTTAAGGGTTTGATGATATTACTTATAAGTAATGACGTCTGTTTAAGAAGAAAAACAACTCACCTCAGCTTCTTATAATCTAAACCTCTTTATTTGTTTCAGATTTAAGCATTCTTCCCAAAAAAATCCCAATGCAATATTCATCTAGAACAATATTTTCCATTCATACTTTCCATGGCAGTATACCGTCTACATACTTCGTAGTGCCCTTTAGTTTTCTCTCTGATCACCAGTATGGCTTCCTTAAGGCGAGATCCCCTGGTGATGTTCTTTCCTATCTTACTAGTGTCTGGTCATCATCCCTGAAAGATTTTTGGGAATCTTGTGTAGTGCTCATGACATATCCAAAGATTTTGACAGGATGTGGCCTCGGGGTCTCATCTCTAAGCTCCCCTCTTTTGGCTTCCCTCCCTTACTTTGATTCGTAGTATCTAGCTTCCTCTATGGCCGATCTATCTACGTGGTTAATAATGGATCAGCCTTCCTCCTTTCTCCATTAGCAGCGGTATCCCTCAAGGTTCTGTCCTGTCTCATACACTTTTTCTCATATTTATCACGATATCCTTTCTTCTACAAATACTCCAATGCACTCGTATGCTAACGACTCAACATAGTATTACTTTACATACTTCAGATATGCTCCTTGTACTCACACGATCTGCATCTGGCCTCTACACGACTTCCTCAGTAAACTCGGACAGGGTAGCACAGTATGGTAGACAAACCCTGGTCAAGTTTAATGCCTCCAAGACCCAGTGTCTGCCCATCTCTCCTCGGAAACTTCCTCACAACTCTCATCTCTCCTTTGCCGGATCTATAATTACACCCCTTGATTCAGCCGACATACTTGATATTACTGTCACATCCACCCTGTCTTGGAAACCCCACATTACGGAAATAGTTAAGTCTGCTTCTAAGAAACTGGGAGTCCTATTTTGGTTTCGAAATGTCTTTTATTCCAAACAGTTGCTCTGTTCATACAAAGGATTGATCAGTCACATCTGGGTGGTTCCAGCTCTGCCTCTTTACTTGACAGAGTTAAGTCGAAAGCTGTCCGACTTACCAACTCTCCTAAACCATCTTCAAAATTTAACTCATTTGCTCTACACCACAATGTTGGTTGACTTTACTCCTTCTGTAGATATTATATTGTATGTGTCCCCGATATGTGGCTGCTTGTTTAACCCTACCATTAACTAGACCACAATACTCGGCAAGTTATTGTGTCACATGATTACTGTGTGGCCGTCGGCAACTCAAGGGTGGGCCGTTTTGATAACTGCTTCTTTCCCTACACCTCGAAGCTTTTGAACACTCTACCGTCTTGTGTCTTTCCCAATAACTATGACCTGGCACTTTTTAAGACATTTTCCACTACCTCCAAAATTCTTTTTCTTCCTTTTCATTAAACACTTTATATTTCAATTAAGTTCTTGGCTTGATGTGGACTTTTGTCCGTGACTGGAACTTCCAACATAAAAAAAAGTTACTCTCTTTCCGCCTGTAATGGAATAAGAGGAGGGCCTCTCTGTTGAAGCGCTCTGTCTCTTCCTCTAATAAGACCGTGAATTCAGGTTACTTTTGCTGTCCTCCCACAGGTAACTACCCTCCTCATGGACCATCGTCAGGTCTCCAGTTGTTCCCCCTTGCAATTTGCTGCAGGTCTTCCCGTGGTCCTTCGACAGGTTTCCCCTCTCCCCATGGCAGATGTTTCCTCTCCCCCTGACAGGTCTCCCCTCTCCCCCTGCCTGGTCTCCCCTCTCTCCCTGGCAGGTCTGTGTGCAGGTCACTAGGTGTAGTAAGGTTATTTCATCATGACCTGTGGTCATTATACATAACAACCAGAGGATGGTTATGTGCCACTGAGGCAGCTGTATGTAGTGCTGCACCTGCCTCACTCTCTTGAGAGAACCTGTTGTCCATATAGATGATGATTAATAAAAATAAAAATAATTACTATTATTAATATTATTATTATTATTATTATTATTATTATTATATATTATTATTATTATTATTATTATTGTTATTATTATTATTATTATTATTATTATTATTATTATTATTTTCATTTATATATATGTTGTTTGTTGCTGTTGTTGATGTTGTTTAGACAACAGGGTGCCACTCGGGGTTCACATGAGACCAGTTACTGCACCTGACGCAGGGTACAGCTCGGTGCCCTCTCCCACCAGGGTACTTACAGTAGCACGGTATCCCCGAGACCATCAGTAACGATGAGGTGATCCTCAACTTGTCCAGACCTTGGATGACACATGTACGTACACTGTAGAGACCTAAAGTGTGTGAGTGGTCGGCTGGGTTACATATCCCAGGCATGTTGTGTGTGTGTGTGTGTGTGTGTGTGTGTGTGTGTGTGTGTGTGGATGCCATGCTAGGCACATCAGCTGGTCCGCCCTCCCCCTCACCATCACGACGTCCTGAGTCACCTCTCCTCCCTGTCAGTTAACCTCTTGACACACTGTCCTGTTTATTCCTCCTCACCACTTGCTTTTTCCCGGAGCACGTCCCCAGCCACCACCTTCTCCGGAGCCGTCCCCAGCCACCTCCTCCTCCGGAGCACGTCCCCAGCCACCACCCTCTCCGGAGCCGTCCCCAGCCACCTCCTCCTCCGGAGCCATCCCCACCCACTCCCTCCTCCAGAGCCGTCCTCAGCCACCTCCCTCTGAGCCGTCCCCAGCCACCACCTCCTCCAGAGCCGTCCTCAGCTACCTCCCATTGGGCTGTCCCCAGCCACCTCCTCCAGAGCCGTCCTCAGCTGCCTCCCATTGAGCCGTCCCCAGCCACCTCCTCCTCCAAAGCCGTCCTTAGCCACCTCCCATTGGGCCGTCCCCAGCCACCTCCTCCTCCATAGCCGTCCTCAGCCACCTCCCACAGAGCCGTCTTCCTAGTTAAGGTGTCTTTCTGGCCGTCCGACAGCTGATCACAGTTGGTGTGTGTGTGTGTGTGTGTGTGTGTGTGTGTGTGTGTATGTGTGTGTGTAAAACTCTCTCCCCGTAACATACAAAGAGTAACGAGACCCAGGTGCGCGTGCGCGTTTTCTGAATCTCCGGTAAACGTCAGATTCGTTCCCTGGACTTGCACGACGCTTTTGAATTGTTCGTATTGTATCTAGAAAACGAGAACGCACTTACGTCATTACCCAGACGTCATCAGACATTCTCCTCTTCATCAGTAGGAGACACACGCCTCCCTCCCCGGCGTGCGCCTCTACCCCCAGATAACGCTCAATATATATATATATATATATATATATATATTCGGGCACTATAACTAATTTCATATCTGCATTTCAGACTGTACATATTTGGTATTCAGAAGGATTCTGAAATTAGCGTCACACACCTTGTACAACATTTCAGGATATCCCAGAACAGATGGTTGGACCACCGTCACTCACCACCATCATACTGGCGAGTGGTGAGGTGATATGACTCGCTAGGACGTCTGAGGCATGCACTACTGCTGTAGGGCAGGAAGGTCCAGCTCCTCTACTGCTGTAGGGCAGGAAGGTCCAGCTTCTCTACTGCTGTAGGGCAGGAAGGTCCATCCCACTACTGCTGTAGGGCAAGAATGTCCAGCTCATGGACACCGGCAGAATTTAAAGACATTTGACCACAAACCAAATGCTGACGTAATCTACGAAAACTTGGTTATGTTCCATAAGGAGTGTCATCAAGGAGTCACGGCTGACAGAGTGTGCATACGTGAGAGGAATAACTGGCATAGTCCCTCGTCCTATCTTTGCCCCGTTTTCCTTCACCGAGTGGATCCCTGAGCTTAATACGTCATCAGGTAAAGAAAAAGAAAATGCAGTGCTTTGGCCCTCCACCTCTAACGTCGATTTCATAACGATGTCATCTCGGCAACACATCCATGAGATGAAGTAGAGTCGCCCCTTCCCTTACTTGCGACATTAGAACCATTGTTGCTGGTTCGTTTCTCTCACGAGGCCAGGTAAAAGGTTCGGTAGGGTTAACTTCGAGGGGCTAGACCAGGGAGCAGCCGTTGTATGAACGAGCATGATGGAGGTCTGTAATGCTGAGGACCAGTGTCAGTTAAGAGACCAGAGACTGGTGGTACAGAGCCGCCTGTCCAGGTAGACTCTTTGGTGACCGTGATTAATATTAAACCTGTAGATATTACTTATCTTTACACAACACAGAGGCCAGGCGTCGCCTGCACTGATCCAGCAGACTTCAAACCGTTTAAGTACTTGGATGGATTAATGATATGATTATTTCACGAGGTCATGAAAGGTACAGGTGACTTCTTGAAATACAGATGGAAATTACCAATGAATGTTCACCCTGTACGAGAGTAATTTCTGACTGGGTTATGGAGGACGGTAGGATATGGAAATAGATCTGGTTTTAAAAGCCAAACTGCCTCAGGTACGGTCAGGGCTGCCTGAGGTAGTCAGGGCTGCCGGGCTGCCTTAGATATAGTCAGGGCTGCCTCAGGTACAGTCAGGGTTGCCAGGCTGCCTCAGATACAATTAGGGTTGCCAGGCTGCCTCAGGTATAGTCAGGGAGCATTGCACACGCTCGCGGTAGTATACATAACATTTAACTGGTGGTATATAATTAGAACACGTGGAGAAAGCCTCCAGCAGACGCCGGTGAGAATTAGGTAAGACTAGAGTGGCAGATTTCTCTTTAGCAGGGCCTGATCAGCCCAGCAGCAGCAGCTGGTATGCAAGAATGCCAGCTGCCGTCTCACGCAGCTTGAACTGATCAGCTATGCTGGTCACAGGCCAGCCTGCAGGGGTGGAGAAGAGACCTTAAAGCTTCTAGACGGTAGAGTGGCAGACGTAACTCCTGTAGGATCAGCCATGAAGGTGTGGATCGTACAGGCAGTTGCATGGCCTTGATCCCCAGACACTGTTCATAATATTCCGGTGTAGACGTCACCTCTGCTCCGTCACGCACGTACTTGAGCAGTGCAAAGTAACGTGGCTCGTTTTCTGTACCGTCGTTCCTTCAACAGTTAGTTGTCCCTGGGTCTAGGCAGCCCCAGTCACCACTCCGTCACATGACTGTAACTCTTTTGGTATTCTTACGACTCATTATGTGCTTCCCCCGTCCGTACGTGGGCTGGAACACGCCGCAGGAGATGCCAGACGTGCCTTCCACTGCACTAAATCCTCACTATCGTGTCGTAAGAGCCATCAAGGTTGACTCTCAGACAAACAGTGTTAATGTTCCGTCCACTCAGCAGACCCAGGAGTACGCTTGGCGAGAAAATCCCACACGTCGCCTCACTTGAACAAGAATTAAGTACTTGTTATGCTGTTCTTGTTTGCTTTACATTGTGTGGTGATTGTCGTTGTCTTAGTAAGACATTCTTTGCTGCTTTGAGTGAATGAGGCAGATGAGGCATAGTTTGGGAGGATTAATTGTTTGTAGATAATGCTGAGGATTTCTTTATCTTAAGGTCCAGATCTAGTGAGAGTTGGTGTTCTCAGGAGAAAGTTGTGTGTTGCTCTTGTGTTGATGTTATTGGTGTGGGAGTCAATGTTTTGTGTGTCGTGTGTGATGCCTAGAATGGTTGGTGTATTCTTCAGCGGGAGAATTGTCCATACAAGGTGACTGGAAGGTGTGTGGGTTGGATTCGTGGCTGTCTGGGGTTAGAAGAGAGAGTGGAGACTTTTGTGGAGATGCGGACATTCTGTTCTAGATGAACTAACGTCCCAGTTGTGTAATGTAGTGATGCCTGATTGCAGTTACTGCTATGGTGTCAGGGTGTTTTGTTGTGATCTTGTGATCGTCTTCGTATGATATGCCACTAATGTTGTAGGCTGCTGGAGGTAGTGAGAGATAGTTGTAGGAGGAGAGTGAAGAAGACGGAGAAGGAACTGCTCCTTGGGGAACTGTATTGTAGATCTTGTGTTTTAGAGATGAAGTCATTGTGAGCGACTCTGGCATGGCGGTTGGCTATGAAATTAGCCGGCCACTTCTTGTCACTGTTATGGAAGGTGGTGTCAAGCAGCGTTTGTGTGGCGATGTGTAGGGAGACGGGGTTAGATATTCAGTTGATGTCTGTGGCAGCTAGTATGATGCGGGACTGGAGTAGCGGTTGGTTAGAATCATCTAGGACACGGGTTTTCAAACTGGGTGTCCCGATTGGTATTATGCTGGCATATTTCCAGATGTCGAGGATTTTGTTGTGTAGCGCCAGGAGTAGTTGAAGATATCTGCAAGTGTTTGGATTGCCGATGGGCCATTAGTGTTTTTATTTGGAAGTTTGATACGTAGCAGGTTAGTGGGAGTGAAGGGTGGATGAGGAGTTGTTTGTGGATGGTATTTTGTGCAGGTTTTTCATGGCTTTCCTGCTTGGTGGTGAGGTCGATGGGTGGCTTATATTTTGAACAGTGTCACATGGGTAAGCTTGTGTGTTTTGGAGGGATAAGGGAAGTCATTGGAAGGGGTCAGGAGTGCTTCATGAGTGGGAGCTGGACTGGTGCGGTAAGTGTGGATCTTCTTCAACATGCGGCAGTGATGTATGCCGTGGTGCACCGTGTTGAGGATGGAGTGCCAGTTTTCCAGTTTGAGGTTCAGTGATTTGTTTAGTGATGGTGGTGAGTGGTTGTGTCGGAGATGGTGTCTTTGCCTCACGAGGTGCGTGACTTGTAGGGGAGACATTTGGGTAATATTTCTTAGTGGTATGTGCTTCTCACGTGCATGGTTTGAGATATTCCTGGAGGAGTTCGTGCGTGTCTTTCTGATGGTCGTGTGGGCTACCTGGTGCGTCACCAAGTTGGGCAGGTGGTCAGGGGACAGATGGTGCAGCTTGCTCTAGGTGGTCCTTACGTGTTGTGCTAGTGAGCATAATGTGATGTTTGATGCAGTTAGCTGTTTACTTTTCTATGAGGTTCTTCATATATATATATATATATATATATATATATATATATATATATATATATATATATATATATTATATATATATAGTATCACCAGCAGCAGCCTGTTTGCTGTTTCCGTCACATGAAACACCATTACCAACACCTGCAACAGTGTCGTTAATTGTAGCCACGGGAAATGCTTGTTCTCATCGCCGTTATGACCATTAACGGCGGCGATGTGTTTCCATTACCTCACCCCTTGTGGCTGTGTGGCCTACCACCCTTCATCAGCAGTGTTGCTTCATCACTCCCACCCTCCCTCCCACACTGACTGGCTCGGTGATCACTGTAGCAGCTCCTGCACACCCTTGACCTCCTACCACCACAATAATCACTGTACTATCTCCTACCACCGCCGCTGCACTGCCATCACCACCACCACAACCACTGTACTATCTATACCACCACCGATGCCCTACCACCATCACCACTATTGTACTATCTCTACCACCACCGCTGCACTACCATCACCACCACAGTCCACAACAGCTATAACTAATGCATTAGCCTCCTCAGCCCCGCATGTCACACTTGCTGCGTTGTATTCGGCTATCACAATACCGGCTTCAGGGGGGAACTTCTCCAGATTTAGAGTACCATTGGGTCGTTCCCCAGTACTGGCTGGCTCCCGATAACGCCACCCACCTCCCAACTGCCACCAATTATCCACAACTCCTGTACATTCCAAGCAGTTGCTGCACGCCCGCCCATATTCTTTCCCCGCTTTTGATCCACAGTGAATGTGGGCCGTTAAGGTGCAGGTCGAACGTTCTCTGTTGATGGCATATTAACCCCCTGAGCTCGACGGCGCGACCCCCACTGAGCCCTCGGGTTGGGTAGCATGGCCTTTGACCTGACCCTTACGGGTCTCGGAAATATTGATGGACTTGGATAAGGTGTTTGTGCGAAGGTAAAGCCGTTACCCGTGGCTGTGATTGGGTGTTTGTGTGCATGGGAAAAATGTATTTTTTCTGTCTCTCTGCCATGTTTTGGCGTGGATGTGTGCAGGACGTTTTGCTGCCAGGGGTCAATCAGTCCGGTGTGTGCAGGTAGAGGGGAGTGCTGGTGCTGTGGGCGTACACCACATTGTTGTACATTTGGTTGTAAACATGTTGATATGGTAATGAGCTGTGCTACACTGGTTCTTATTATTTGAATACTTTTCTTCCTCTGTGACAGACGGAGTGTTTATGTCGTAGCTGAGTGATAATGTACACCAGGACCGTGGGCCTGTACTACTGAGCTGCCTGAAACAATAAATGATAAAGTTTCTGACCCTGAGTGTGAAAGATTTAGTAGAGTCGGATCTGATTTCATGTCTAATGTTAACCTGTTACACGTACCCCTTAAGATTTGTTTAGTGTATAGATACTTGAGACTATGGTGTGCAGTGTTTGCTGCACCGCTGACAAAGAGTAGTGGTTGCTGTGTACAGTTGATACACATCACTGTAAGTGGTATCGGATAGTCTCCACACCAGCGTATGAGAAGATAACTAAATGTCAGCACGGTTTTGGTATAGCAGCAGGTCGAGGTATGTCATTACCATGACAGTGTTAACCACTGTTGTCTAACTTAGGGTCTTATGATACCCATCTCTCGATGTCTGTCTTTGAGAAACCCTTTTCAATTCATGTTTTTCTTCCTCCTTATGTGAAATGCAACAATATTCTGTCCGAATTCTGAGATAGATCTCCTCTAAGGTCAGTATCGCCGCAAAGTTTTTCTGTGACCCTTCATGAGTGCAGAAGTGTTCCCTCAGTTTCATAATATGTCTACGTCGATTCCTCAATCATAACCAGAGAGGAGCTGCCGCCCAGTGCATTCCTGTTCTCACGCAGCGTCTGGTCCATCGTCCGCAGCAGCCTCGCACCTCGCACAGTGAGTGGCTTGCTGGTCAGGCTTCCCCAGTGTGCTGGTCTGGTGGAGCTCAGTGCTTGGGTGATTCTGATCAATAAGATAATACCTTCAAACGATATCCAGTGTAGCGAGGAAGGCCTGTGTATATCCCTCATTCGTGTTGACTAGAACAACCCTCCTGCTCCTGAATGCTAAGTTGACTCCTTCAGGAGGGTGATGTTACAAGGGAGGAAACCTCGGCTGGAAATTGTTCCTCCCCTCATCCCGTCTCCGTGCCACTCACACTCGGGTACCTGCTGGAATGTGGTTCATTAAATCGTGAGGATACCAACTCAAATCAGTCCCCAGAACCCCTGACTGATGCCTCGTCTCCTCCACGCCCTCTCGCCCAATTTTAGGCATTTCTCATGCCAGTCTGCGTGGCTTGCATACTGGAAAGCATAGCCAGTGAAGTGTTTGTCCGCCTCCACCCTGCGCTGTCTTCCTGATTCATTGACACGGCCCGGCCTGGCTGGGCGGAGTCCTTGCAAGAGCAACACGGCCCAGGCGGCAGAGTTTCCCAGGTTGGCATAGTTGAGATTCCCGGCGCGTGCCGTGGTCTGCGCCACCCATGTTGGTCTTTATCTCTCACACCAGCTCGAGAATTGCCTCAGAACCTGGCTTGCTTATCGGCAGCCCCTGTGTGACCCCCCCGAGTAGGAGTCGCTCCACGTTTCTCGTACTGATGGCGAGGGAGATTGGGGCATGAGGGGGGGTGGACGGAGCAAGTGGCTGATGGACAGGCACTGGTGTTACTTAGGACAGAAGGACATGGAGTGCCTGTGAGACACACCGTCAAGGGGTCACTACCGTCCGTTACTTTAATCTCACGACTCGTAATGTGGGTAGCGCCTCGCCGAGCAGCGGCTAAGCGGGAGGAAGAGGCTTTGGTGCTGGGGTAGACCGTGGTGTGAGGTTGTCACGTGGGCCAGTGTTGAACAGTGTGTGTTCGTGGAGTTGCGGGAGGCGGTGTGGGATACAGGGCAGCGGAGGAGAGTGAGAGGGAGGAAGACTTGCGGGCGTGTTATCTTAGGTTGTTTGGTCTGAGGTAAACCGTACCAGACAAGCCATTTGTGGGACCAGTCTTTCAGTCAGCAGATCCTGACCAACCCATGTTGCTCTCCAGCCATTACCATGAACACTGTACTCGTGGCAGTAGCCTGGGCGAAAGTCTCCCTCCTCGCCTCACCTGCGCCAGTCTGCTACCACACTGTCCCCTGGGTCCTGCTTTACATCTACCTCACCACAGGTTTACCTGCTTCAGCCAAACATTTGACCGCTGAGCCTGTGCAACATTTACAAGCGATTCTGATTCCACACACACACACACACACACACACACACACACACACACACACACTTTTCAGAGGCTTTTTCTTTAATTTCAGTTTCAGTTCAGCGTAGTGCGTAGGGATGTGATATATGGCGTGGAGGGTAGATGCGCCAAGCGATGTATTTGCCATACATGTCACTAATGAGCCATAATGATGCAGGATCTGACGCCATGTGACTCGCCATGTTAAGAGCACGGAAGGAATCTATCTCGAAAAAATTTGTCTGGTTGTCGTTGGTGTTACCCCAGTGTGTGCAGTGCAGTCCGCCCTCCCCCCCGGGCTGGGTGTGTATATATTCACAGTATGACCACGTTTTGCTGGCCTGCGTTGTTTTACGAAGTGCGCGGCACAGTGTGCGACGCCCAACCGCGTAATCCTCTTGCCAAGACTTCCCTGACTTTTGACCTTCTGTTCTGAAATACATACAAGAAATACATGCAACGTTCTCTCTGGTTTTGAAAAGGATAAAGGATGAAAAATGTATACAGGGTACATACAGACCATCGGTATAATGGAAGAGAGAAATGGAAAGGGACGTTGCCCCGTGCCAGGACCACATCACCATCATCTTCGTCGCATCGAAGGTGACTGGTCTGCATTTGACGAACCTTCATGACAGCCAGGTGCATGACCAGGTGATGACACTCTCCCAGAAACACTTGTGCTCCCCAGACGTGACTGCTGCTTCGCATCATCATCGCCCCTTCTAGACAGACGAAATTCTCTTGTCAGAAAAAAAAATACAAAGATCATGAAACAGAACTACTGTAATGTTTACAGTCGCTGAAACTGTAGTCTGTAGAGCGATGATGGGGGAGGTCATATAGCATTCTAGAAAATCTGTAATCTCTTCAGGGAAAAGCTGTATGTTTCTCTTTAAATGATCTCTCTCTCTCTCTCTCTCTCTCTCTCTCTCTCTCTCTCTCTCTCTCTCTCTCTCTCTCTCTCTCTCTCTCTCTCTCTCTCTCTCTCTCTCGCTGCCATATTAGAGTTCTTGATGTAAGGCTGGCCTGGCTAGTGCAGTGGTAATTTAATATTTCCGTCGGGGTAGATGCTCCCAGCAGACACTGAATGACAAAGTGACTCCCTCCTCTCACTCTTCCTGTAAATCTACTGTTGGTTGACTCCTGTTGCTTCTTTCCGTTGATATGGATCTCCTGTTAGAGATAAGTACGTAGTTGATGAGAGTCAACTCATGAGAGGTCAACACAGGTCATCATGTGTTGATCGAGAGCTTCCGAAAGGTCAAACCAGGTCACCGTGGATCGTAACTTGTGGAGCTTTGATCAGTTTGCTGGTCATCCCGGTTGTGTGTGTGTGTGTGTCTGTCTGTCTGTCTGTCTGTCTGTCTGTCTGTGCTCGATTTGCCTTAATCAATACCAGGTTACAGCATGATTATGATGATTATACTCCCATTGTGTTGCGCAGGGGATGTTATCTATATGGCTCATTAGCAATATGGACAAGAGAAAAAAATCATATATCTTCGGTGTGTTTTCAAAGGTTTCAGATGGACTCTTTTTTTTCTTTTTAGTCGGCACAGGCAACTGAGGCCTTAATTAAAGTCATCCATTAACGCTGTGTGTGTGTGTGTGTATATATATATATATATATATATATATATATATATATATATATATATATATATATATATATATATATATATCCTGCCCAGAGCCAGGTGCCTCTTAGGGATGGATGAACAGCTGGGGGTGATCGTGGACCGACTTCTGCAACCAGGATGCGAACCTTATGCTCTCGTCTCTGAGCTGCCCGTGAATGCATCATTGTCAGGAACGCTAACCGCTACACCATGGAAGTCCATTTGCTAAGATGGAGGCATCAGTATTGTTTACCTTGTCATCCACCACTCATAATGCTGACATTTTACCAATAACTGTCAAAATTTATTGAGCAAACGTTACTTTGCCCAATGCCGAATTGAACAGAAGTAGGTTAACAGTGGAACGCGAACGACAAAATTAATTTATGTATAGTTATATTTCAGACTGGGACAGTAATTGTGAACCTAGAAATATACAAACTTTCAACGACTGCCTTGTAACCGCTGCTCATCATTCCTTTGATAACAGTGAGCTACACCGGGAGAGTTGGAGGAGAGGCCAGCATAACAGAGCACATCATTGCTATGTTGACTCTGTTGAAATAAAAGAACGTTTTTTCTCTGTCTTGGCAAATAGTTAAAGGCTATAAACAGCTTCGAACACCACAAACGCTGAAACGTGTTTCTCACATTGCTTACAGCAGCGAAGGAAAGTATGACTTAGGCAAAATGACAGAGAAAAAAGTGTGTTAAACCAACACATTCTTTTAGGTAAAGCCTGGACAGGTATTAGAGAATTCTCCAGAAAGAAAAACAGACAATATTGTCACGAAACGAAAAGAAAACGGGCTCGTATCTTTAGCTGTAGTGTGATGTGGTCGTAAACTAGAAATGATTTGAATAGAAAATCCGAAGCAAGAGATGCTCTTTGATTTTGCACGACAAGCGACACACTACGAGTGAGATATCCCACTGACTGTGTGAGAACCTGATGCAGGCCGTACCACCATGGGCCAGGGTAGTGACCCTGGGGAGGATAGTATCACCTATGGTATCACTAGACTTCCAGGACAGGTAGCTGGTAATTTCATTATTACAGTAACATGATGTGTTATGCTGTGGGGTCAGTTTCCTTCCTTATGAACCAACAGGATTATTCTCATCTCCAAAACTTAACAGGATTCTCGTCCCGTCTCCTTGACGAGTTGTCCTGTGCAAAATTCTTAGGATAGTGTGTGCTGGACAGACACGCAGTGATCCAGCTGACAGACTGGTATACACACAGTGATCCAGCCTAGTAGTAATAGATTAGATAAAAACTTCAGATGATTGGGTATCTACCCCACAAACTGAACTGTCCGCCACACTCATCACTCATGAACTTGTAGAGATCACCACCACAGACAGTGTAGTTATTTCTTATTGTTAATCCTCGCTACTTGTCCTCAATACCCAGAGATCAGAGTGTAACATGCAGGTGTGAGGCAATGTGGTATACGTTACCCGTCGTGTAGGTCTCCGAGATTATGATAAAGCTGATGCTTTGATCAGACTTCCACTTTGATTGAAAAAGTTTGTTTAACACAACACTGGGCTTTCAGTTGGAAGATGTAGGACTGTAACTAGGAGGAGATCTATACGAACCAGAACGAGGAGGGCAAACGGGCGCTTGAAGATCCATTGCCCTCATCACATTGAAGTGTGTCAAGTATAACACGTACAGGAAGAAAGCAACAAGGTCAGTAGACTGCAAGATGTTGTCACTGCTGCAAGATTAATTAAGGCTTAGCTGTGGAGATGTTAATCACATGCACTGTCAGGTTTGTGGTCGGAGACATGGACGCACACGCCTAGACCGGTGTATCTCAGAATGTTAAAAAGAAATAGATCATTATAGGGAAAGGTCAAAAAAAAACTCTTTTAAGAAGCGGTATAACACCTTTTGTATTTATAACTGAAAGTATGAAATTACATCCTATTTTTGCATGTATCACATGAATTTACCGTGCGAAGGATTGTAAGCTAATTGTACTGAACTAAGTTCGTTACAATGTAGTAATCATATATCATTTGGGATGAACCTGGGGGACGGGGGTGCACAGTAAACCCGCCGCTGGCACAAAACTAAGCCACGTTTCTCTAAGATGTTAGCTTTGCTTTGCAATTATCCCCCGCTGGAAGACGGGAGGGAGGTGTGGTGGTGGTGAGAGGGTGAGAACAGGAGTGAGGGAAGAGGGCGCCTCTCACATGATCATTCCGCCTCTCGCCACCAGCTGTTCCCAACACCCCTCCAGGATTACTTTGCTCTGCCGAAAACGGGGAAATGTTCGCTGGTTACTTTAATCACCGTATTTACCACCCGACCTGCTTTGGCTTGGGCAAGACGTTACGAGCTCTTGGCAAACGTAGGTCGGAAGGAGTTATACAAGTGTATGTTAATCTGAAACAAGGTACAGGAAGGCTCGCGTGTATTCATTACCTTAGATACAGACACAGTTCAGGCAAGGGTCACGATACGGTAATGATGTAGTAAATTTGTACAGAGAACAGGTCCAAATGAATGAGAGAGAGAGAGAGAGAGAGAGAGAGAGAGAGAGAGAGAGAGAGAGAGAGAGAGAGAGAGAGAGAGAGAATGGTAAGAGTCACAGAAGTAGGGAACAGGAGATTGTGTGATTATTTTGAAGGACATGGAGTGATTATTTGAAGGACGTGAACAGATGATAGAGTGATTATTTTGAAGGATTCTTGAACTTGGCAGATGATATTGTGGCGGATGTTGAGCGTGTGGGTGAAGTGATGTGTGGAGCGGCCAGTGGCTTAGCGAAAAGAGAAGAGGTGTAAAAAAGCCTTGTGGAAGATTGTGGGTGAGAAGCGTCAGGCGTGGATATGGTCCACTTGAATATGTCAAGTCAGTGAGTGACTTTTTTTTTTTTTTCATTTGGTTAGTCAGGATTTTCATTGTAATTATAACCCAAGGTTTGTGGCGCCTCAGGCGCGGCAGAATACCTGTGTACTGCCATTATATAAAGATAAGGGGGAATGAAATGGAATGCTTGAATTACAGAGGTATAAGTGAACGTGAGTGTACCTGGTAAGTTATATTGGAGGACGGTGGTAGCATGCACAGGGCATCAGACTGGGGAGGAGCAGTGTAGCTTCAGGAGTGGTAGTGAATGTGTGGACCAAGATGTTTGCTTTGAATAATTTGTGTGAGAAATACTTGAAAGTGAACATGGGTATGTGTCTGGCAATTATGGACATGATGGAAGCGCATGGCAGGATAGACAGAGAGGTCTTGTGGAAGTTCCTATGAATGTAAATGTGTAGGAGGAAAGCTACTTGGGGCAGCAGTGAGGAGTTTTTATATGGAAAGTAAGTCATATGTGCAAGTAAGAAGCGAGTAAAGTGAGTAGTTTAAGGTTAGAGTGGGTCTGGGTCACTGATGTGTAAACTCGCCATGGTTATTTAATCTATTTACGAATGGGGCGATGAGGGAGGTAAAGGTGTGGGTCTTGGAGCGAGGGATAGGTCTACAATATTCCTGAGGTGGAAGGGACTGGGAGGTGAGGCAGTTGCTGTTTGTAGATGGCATATCATTGGTGTAGGACTCCATTGAGGAACTGCAAAGCTGGTATTTGGAGAGTATGTGAAAAGAGGAGGCTAAGAATTGATACGAATAGAAGTAAAATGATGACGAGTAGCAGGGGAGTTGAGACGGGGTGGTTTTAGAGTGTTTGGAAAGAACCTGTTGGAGGTGGAGTGGTTTAGACACTTTGGGGGTGGAGTTAACAGATGGAAGTGTGGTAGCTGAAGTGAACCAAAGGATGGGGAGGAGGCAAAGGTTCAGGTGCACTGAGGAATGTGTGGAAAGAGAAGCCACTGTCTGTGAGGGTAAAGGTGGGTATGTCTGGTGGTATAGTAGTCTCGAGTGTGTTGTATGAATGCGTGTCTTATGCCTTAAATGCAAAGCAGAAGAGGGTAATCATGTTGGAAATGTAGTCCCTGGGAACGATGTGTGGTGGTGAGAGGAGGGTTGATCATGTCAGGAATGGTAGCGTAAGAGAGATGTGCAGTAGTAAGCAGACTGTGATTGAGACAGCTTTCCAGGATGTACTGAAAATGTTTGGACATGTAGAGAGGATGACCGAAGAGAGACTGACTTAGGGAATTTACGTGTTAAATTGAAAGGAGCAAGTTGGTGTGGTAGACTGAGAAGGCGATGAAAGGAATGACTGGGAGCGGCCTTGAGTTACCGAGGCATAAACATTCAGGAGGGTGAGAGGCGTGCATGGGATACAGCGAACAGGAGTGACGTGTTGTAGAGTGGATGATCGTGTTGTCACTGAGCTGAACCAGGGCATATGAAGAGGTCAAGGGAGACCACGGGACGGTCTCTGGGGCTCAGCTGTGGATGGGGACCTTGGTTTTGGTGCAGTAGACATGACAGCGAGAAGGATGACATGCCCAAACAAGTCCGTTCTTTGTTCCTGGCGCAACCTTACTAACATGGGAAAAGGCGAACAAGTACAAAGAAAGAAAAAATAAAAAGAAATATATATATATATATATATATATATATATATATATATATATATATATATATATATATATATATACAAGCTGAGGTACCCATTCGTTATCCGGGTTATGAACTTTGCAAAGTGTAGGGGATTCACATGATGGATTCATAATGCATCATTACGGGTGATTTCTGTCTGTGGCTGATTCATGGGCATTGCCAGGCTGGCATTTACCTGTCCCATGGTCGACTCCTGGTCACGCAACTGGGAAAATTAGTGTTGTGTGTGTGTGTGTGTGTGTGTGTGTTACGGAGAGATCTTTACACTCGTGTTACCCCGTCTCTCACCCTTGTGTAAATGCATCTTGTCATTCCTCTTATGAGTCGGCACGGGCCCGCCTGGAGATCAGGCCACATGAGTTCGATTCCTGGGCGCGGCAGTCGGCCCACTGTTAACCCAGTTGTTCATCCTCACCTCAGGGCTGATCAGTGAATAGGTACCCGGCTTGAGCTGGTGTGTGTGTGTAAAGACATGGTAAAACTCTCTTCCTGTAACACATAGAGTAATCACCTTCCATACCAGCCCACATGTATGTGAACATCGGGATCTTGGCCGAGATTATGAGCAAACTGGCGGTCGTGAACGTCATGGTAGATGGCTTGCTCACACCTCTGTCCAGGATCGGTGTCGTCGCCGCAGGGCATCAAGTACAGATTCGGAGGAAGCGCTTAATCCTGGCAAGGTGTTGGGAGAAGCTGGGGATAAGAGGCGGAATGAGAGACGCCCTCTTCCCTCTCTTCTCCTTCCCTCCCCTCTCACCGGCGCCACGCCTCTCCTCCCTCAAATTCTTCCGTCATCTTGGGAGAGCTAATTACACAACAAGTTTGACAAGAGTTCCGAGTTGACCACGAGAAGTTTGGGCCACTTGTCTCAGCGTCTTTAAAAGCAAACCGTCCGGGGCGTGTCGAGTGAGGGAGGGAGGTTGGGGGCACAGTGACCATCTCTAGTCGTGTGGTTCTGGGGGTAACGGGGGGGGGGATTACAACGTCCCCTCAGTACTGACCATCTCACGTACAAGAGAATGGACCTCTTTCGAACTCATCATCTTTATCCCCCTTTGAGGCACCGGTCACGGACAATAGTCCACTTCTTGGCCGGGCATTTATCGAATTATAGAGAGGTTCATGAAAGGGGATAAAAAAAAAAAAGAAGACATGAAAAGTACTTATGAATTTTGGCGGAAGTGAAAGACCTGTCTTTTAAGATGTGCCAGGTCATAGTTATTGGGAAAGATTTTTGAGGGTAGATAGTTCCAAAGCTTTGAGGTGTAGGGAAAGAAACGGTCATCACCGGCCCACCCTTGGATTGCCGACGGCCACACAGTAATCATATGAAGTTAGCCTGGGAGAGTTGGTAAGTCGAACCGCTTTCGACTCGACTATGTCAAGGAAAGATGCAGAGCTAGAAACACCCTAGACGTGAGAGCAGTACTCCATACAAAGAGGGATCAATCCTTGTAGAAACGGAGCAACTGTTCAGAAGAAAAGAAATTTCGACATCTAAACAGGACTCCCAGTTTCTTTGTGGCAGACTTGGCTATTTCCGTCATGTGAGGTTACAGTAATACCAAGGATGTTCTTTGAGTCAACAGATGGAATTACAGAACCGTCAAAGGAGAGAGAAAAGTTGAGGAATTTTCGGTAGAGAGATGGATAAAAACTGGGTCTTATAGGCATTAACCTTAACCCGATTTCGTCATCCCCACTGAGATATCCTGTCCAAGTTTACTGTGGAAGTTGTGTCGAGACGAGATGCAGACCGAGTGAGAGAAGGAGCAAAACTGAAGGAGGTAGAGGACCGCAGTGTTGAGTCGACAGCGTATTAGTGCATTTGGTTATTTGTGGAAGAAAGTAAACTGTTGATAATGAGAAAAAGTGTAGGAGACAAGACAGAACCTTAAGGGACACCGCTGTTGATGAACGACTTACGAAGATAGATCGGCCAGATAGGAAACTAGATATGAGGGAGGTGTTACTACATGCTATGAGTATCTCCACTACCGACGTGATGGATATTAGTTTGGGTCCTTAATGATATAAGATCTTCTGAAAAACGAATATGTTTTATCAGTCGTCTGTAGCGTGTTATAAATGTTGTGGTTATGATGAGCAGGGAACCAGGAAGCAGAAGATATATTTTCTCATATGAACGGTAGGGCAGGGCTGTTACGATTCGGTAGGGCTGTTTTCATGAATATTTGTAAGATGGCTTTGTTTTCATGTAAAAGGCGCTATGATCCTGGAGGCCATTTCGCGGAGAGGATGGGTGTTTGTGATAGGGGAAGCCGTACAATGCAGCGGTTTTTGCAGCGTTGCACAATATAAGGCTCTGTAGCCCGAGACCTGGAGAAAGATGGGCCATATGAGAAAGTATCAGCTCAGCCATAATTACTGATCATGTTAGAGTGCACATTATACGAAAAATTCTCTGTTGTTTCTTACGTCCTCTTGTCTGCTTAAAATTCTTGTGTTGTTGTTGCTGACTTGAGTGTTGTGGGCCTGCAAGGTTGGGAAGTTAGCCAGCATACGTGAGGACCGAGTCTGTGAAGGACGTGGAAGGGTTCCCATGGGCCTGGGAAGTGGGACATGAGAAGGTGTGCACCCATTACGCCATTTCTTACATCACAGTTTCTAGCATTAAAAGCTCTCTCTCTCTCTCTCTCTCTCTCTCTCTCTCTCTCTCTCTCTCTCTCTCTCTCTCTCTCTCTCTCTCTCTCTCTCCCGCCTCACTCACACCAAGCAGGGAAACGGGCCTTACTGTTGTGTTCCACGTGTACATACCTCCACTCAGATCATAGACGCAGAGATGAACGGCAATTACTAAACCAGAAAAATACTATCACCCAGACTGTTGATACAGACGTGATGTGAGTTGATAAAGATAGATTGCCTCTTTGTGGCGGTGGTGTTTTTACGTCATGTAAACATGTAAGGGTCACAGCTCGGCGGGTGGACCCGTTGTGTTACATCAGTGGTAGAGGTTCCCCCCTCGAGATCCCACTGGATATCACTGGTAGGACCAGTCTTCTTCCCCTTCCCCACCACCACCACCCCACCACGAAAATTCCGCTCTGTATCAGTGGTAGAGAACCCCCTCCCACCCTACCTCTCCCCAACCCCACTGGAGTTCCCTTTCTATACCAGTGGTGAGGGTCTTCCCTTGGAAGACTAATCATGGTCAGTGTAGCGAAGATTTATGCCCTTTCATTGACGTTCCCAGCGCCTACTGCAGTACCCTGCCCAGCCGTGTTGAGAATTTTACCTTCTTGACAGAATTATTTCCCGTTTTAGTGACTAAGTGTATGTAGTCGTATGACATGTCTGTCGTCAGAGCATAGAGTATGTTAGAAATTTGATAACCTGCACACTTGCTTCGTTAATCAGCACTTTGAGCACGACGTTACGACCCTTGAGTACAGTATTACGACCCTTCGGTATGATAAGCTGGTCTTTGACCTTTCCAGGCTCAAGGGTCGTACCATTGTGTGGTGAAGCAGACGTCATGCAGTGAGCTGCATGACTTGCTGGAAGGCAGGGAGGATAAGGGGTATCAGGTGGGAAGGGAGGCGGGATGACCCCCTCACCTAGGACACGCATAAACTAGGCAACAAGTTCACGACACCAGCGACACTTGGTCTCTCTCTCTCTCTCTCTCTCTCTCTCTCTCTCTCTCTCTCTCTCTCTCTCTCTCTCTCTCTCTCTCTCTCTCTCTCTCTCCCCGCTCTCGTTTTCAACACGAAACAATAAAGATTCGCGTTCCGTCAATGTCGGCACTGCCAGCGTCATGCAGGTCCACACAAGCTCCAACAGCTCCTGAAGTAGCCATCCAGGAGATGAGGCCCCCAGCCACTGCTGGAGAGACTTGTCCTTGCTGCTGCTACTCCGTCTGCCGCGGCCCTTCACACACACACACACACACACACACACACACACGCTATGAAGTCGAGTCGCAAGTTAATCCCGACCGCGAGACCCGCCACTTCCCTAGGCTTGTCACGGGCAACGTATGCGAGGGAGGAGGAACCTGCCTGAGTGGGCAGAGAAGCTGGGGTACATGAGCTCAGGGTCTTACTGGTGTGTGGTATTTGTATGCTGGGGTTACGGAGGAGGTTTGTCGTGCAAAGGTATGTTGAGGGTTCATGTTGCAGGGTTGCAGAGACCTGTGAGAAATGACTGGCTGTACACCTGCACCACAGTTATAGAACAAGTGTCTGGCTGTACACCAACACAGGTATAGAACAAGTGTCTGGCTGTACACCTGCACCACAGTTATAGAACAAGTGTTTGGCTGTACACCTGCACCACAGTTATAGGACAAGTGCCTGGCTGCACACCTGCACCACAGGTATAGGACAAGTGCCTCGCTACACAGCTGCACCACAGGTGTAGGACAAGTGCCTCGCTGCACAGCTGCACCACAGGTGTAGGACAAGTGCCTCGCTGCACACCTGCACCACAGGTATAGGACAAGTGCCTGGCTGCACAGCTGCACCACAGGTGTAGGACAAGTGCCTCGCTGCACACCTGCACCACAGGTATAGGACAAGTGCCTCGCTACACAGCTGCACCACAGGTGTAGGACAAGTGCCTCGCTACACAGCTGCACCACAGGTATAGGACAAGTGCCTCGCTACACACCTGCACCACAGGTATAGGACAAGTGCCTCGCTACACAGCTGCACCACAGGTGTAGGACAAGTGCCTCGCTGCACACCTGCACCACAGGTATAGGACAAGTGCCTGGCTGCACAGCTGCACCACAGGTATAGGACAAGTGCCTGGATGCACAACTACACCGCAGGTACAAAAGTGGAATTAACATACCTAGAGTTGCTAATTTCGAGATTCAGTGTGTTCAATGTATTACAACAGTCCATTTCGTTGATGTCAGCGTAGTAGCCCTTAAAGCAATGTATTTTTCGTAGAAGTTGTTAGTCATTGATGTTACATGTTGGAGTCGTCGGAGTGTGAGCAATGGTACCATAAATGCCAAGCTGACTTGTTAGGTACATCATGGAGCCAATTGTCTTGGTCTTATGTGCTGTAAGTCTTCATGATGGTATGTCCGTATTCTTGGCTCCAGGGAAAGATAAATGTGCGTTTGGCTGTGTTGACCTGGTTGTGGGTGTCTCTGAAGGTGGGCAGGCTGGTGTGTAGCGTTGAGGTGGTGGTTCTGAAGCCAGACCTTGTCCTTGGGTATTGAAACTAGGGACGGAGATGCAGTTGTCCCCACAGATGCACGGAGATGCCACTGTCCCTACAAGTGTACGGAGATGCAGCTGTCCCTACAGGTGTACGGAGACGCAGGTGTATCTTCCTCGCCATCCACCTTAACTGTGCAGGAGGAGGAGGAGGAGGAGCGGGGATGGTATACCGTGTCCAGTGTGTGTGTTGTGTTCTGTGTCGTGGACCCGTCGCTGGCCTGCATGTATTGCCCGAGAGCAATCAGGATGCGTGGCGTCCCCCACCTGGGAAAGAAAGGCGTCATAAAACCCGGAACGTCACATCCAATTAGTATGGTTGGATCTCGTGTGGCATACTGTTGATTGACACGACCCGTGGTGGCCGCGGCTGGCTGCGGCAGCGGCGGAGGAACCAGCTGCTGCGGCGCCCATGTTATTGTCCAGGAGGTCTGGGGGTACACGTACCACTCCCAAGTTGTTATTAAGTTGGCTGCAAATTGCTTCAACAGAATTCGCCCTCTCTCTCTCTCTCTCTCTCTCTCTCTCTCTCTCTCTCTCTCTCTCTCTCTCTCTCTCTCTCTCTCTCTCTCTCTCTCTCTAAATGGCGGAGAATCTGGGCCTCGTATGTAGGATCTCCAAATGCACTGCTGTGGTCAGATACACATGGCAGATGACATTGGACGTGGAAGTAAAAATGAATTGATGAACTTGGGAGAATCTAGATGCTAAATACGACTTCAGTCATTTGGAAATCCGTTAACTAAAGTCAATGAAGAGAAGGATCTTGGAATAGTTACCAGTAACAATGGACCTTTTTCAAGGCTTTCGTAAAACCACGTCTTACCCATGTAGTCCATTTCTGGTCCCGAAACTACATAAGGGATGAGGTAAAAACTGGCGCCAGGAAAAAGATGGGCGACGTAGGTGTTTCCAGCTGTGAGGAACCTCCTGCATCAAGCGACGTTAAGAAGAATAAATCTCATTTCTCCTAAGAAGCGTCGACTTCGTGGTGACCTGATACACGTTTTCCAAAAAATTTTTGAACTCTTCGACAAAAAATCACGAGGATCTTCTGAAGTACAAGACTGGACCAGTGGGATAAATTAGAACGTAAGAGATGCCGTGCTAATGAGGGCAAAGGTGTCTTTGCAAGATGGTGTTTACTGAACACTGGCACAGGTTCCCGTTAAACGTTGCTCATGCAGAGTATAGATATGAATATCTTCAAAACCAGTTAGATAGATTCTTCATCAGTTCATTTATGTGCGAAAGAATACTAGATACACATATTCCTTTCTTTCATGTCCTGTGAATGTGCTGTAATACAGCAGAGGGTAGAATTGTGTAGTAAGATTTCAGATTAGGATACCCTCATTCATCTTCATTCTATCCTGTTGAATTCCGTGCAGGCTAACTTCACGAATGCATGGGCGGGGTATTCTTGAGTTCTGTTTCCATCCAGAGTGTTGTGCCCGGAAGGAACGGAAGAGAACCGCCTTTCTTACTTTTGTATCTTTACCTCGCCCTCTTAAGAAGACAATTAACGGTAGGTAGAAGTAAGTTATAAACAGAAAACGTAGGTATGTACTCCCATGAATCTCTCTCTCTCTCTCTCTCTCTCTCTCTCTCTCTCTCTCTCTCTCTCTCTCTCTCTCTCTCTCTCTCTCTCTCTCTCTCTCCCACCGGTATTTGCCAAACAGTGAGGATGTAAATGAGTCGGGTTGCGTGAGGGTTGGTGGTGTTGGCGAGACCGTGTCAACAGCAGAGGGGCGCGGGGTCTGAGTCCCGGGCGGGCGGGCGGGCGGGCGTGCGGGCGGGCAGTTAAGAGCCGACTCCCGCCCGCCCTGTGGGCTTTACGAGCGTGTACCAGTGAGGGCACCGGTATAAACCCAACTCAAACACAAACTCTTTAATTGGCAAAGTTTACAGAGTTCGTGAATATTTACTTTTTACTTTTTTTCCCCCCAAAGCACAGAGTTTAAGGGACTTGACTTTTCACTTTTTTATTTCTTTTTATTGAGAGAGAGAGAGAGAGAGAGAGAGAGAGAGAGAGAGAGAGAGAGAGAGAGAGAGAGAGAGACGGGGGGAGGGAAGCCATAAGATTCGCCTTTCGCCATCATTCTCATTCACCATCCTGGGCATACACCTGGCTGATGCAATGCACCTTAAACCCTCACATCATGACGCCACGACCCTTGTGCACGACTGCACGACCCTTGGGTATGACTGCTTGGCCTTTATACCTGGAATTGTACCGTGGTGCTCAAGGGTTATACCGTGGTGCTCAAGGGTTGCACCGGGGTGTTCAAGGGTTATACCGCGGTGTTCAAGGGTTGTACCGTGGTGCTCAGGGGTTATGCTAAGGTGCTCAAGGGTTATACCGCGGTGTTCAAGGCTTATACCTTGGTGTTCAAGGGTTTTACCGTGATGCTTAAGGGTTGTACCGTGATGATCAGGGGTTATGCTGTGGTGCTCAAGGGTTATACCGTGGTGCTTAAGGGTTATGCTGTAGTGCTCAAAGGTTATACCGTGGTGCTCAAGGGTTATACCGTGGTGCTCAAGGGTTATACCGTGGTGCTTAAGGGTTGTACCGTGGTGCTTAAGGGTTATGCTGTAGTGCTCAAAGGTTATACCGTGGTGCTCAAGGGTTATACCGTGGTGCTCAAGGGTTATACCGTGGTGCTCAAGGGGTAAGATCATGCAGCACACCAGAAAGCTGGACAAGTGGTCGGTGGTTCCCAGCGGGGACGTCCTGGGGTCGTGACTCGAGCCTCCCTCCCTCCCTCCGCACGGTGAAGTCTTCTACCATCATAACTTAGTGACGGAGGCGGTCACTACAGCCACTTGGTCATGGCGTAACCTTCCGTCTCGTGTATATATCGGAGGTCAAGGTGTATTGACCAAGGTCGGAGGGTCAGTCAGTCAGTCAGGAGGTCAATTGGGGGCGGGCGTGTTTAAGCTGAACCTCCCATGTATCCAGTGACATTTTTGCTCTTATCACTTGTTGTCCTGTGTAATTCCTCTGCCCAGGTGGTGGTTGGCGGTGTTGAGCAGAGGCTGATGTAATAGTGTGTGAGCTGTGGCGTAGAGGGATTGCGGAGGTCGCACACACACAGAAAGAACCCGTGAACACATCGCGCAATTCTTGAACCTCTTTGTACCTGTGTGTGTATTGCCCCGTGGGAACGTTCATATATGTGACGTTTGAAGCTCGAACGTTTATTAGCTTCATGCGAGTATGTTTGTGTGACGCGTCAGGCCACAGCAACACCTGTGTGACGCGTTAGGCCACAGCAGCGCCTGTGTGACGTGTTAGGCCACAGGAGCACCTGTGTGACGCTTTAGGACACAGCAACACCTGTGTGACGCGTTAGGCCAC
>NC_092224.1:17646848-17671848 GCF_036320965.1 Panulirus ornatus
ATCAGCTTGACAAGGATATCCCATGTACCCGCAGTTTATGGCATGAGTTTTGCGTGGCCCCCAGAAGATAGCTGTGTTGATATTGCAAGCTGGTTTCGTAATCCGGAAAAATGCAGTGAATTCTCTAACGATAATGTAAACATTTGTAAAGGTGTAGTGTATGGTGGTTATCTTGGAGCCAGCTGCTCCAAGTTGTCCAAACAGATTCATCATTGCAGCTAGAAAGTTGAAGAGAGATAGTGAACTACATTGAACTAACGCACATAAGGCGAATACAATTCTGATTATGATGGACTAGGATGTTTTATTTGTCAAAAATGAATAATCTCTTGTGTGACGATACATCATACTTCAAACTTGGTAGAAATCCAGTAGCCATCTTTTGATTCTCACTTTGATAAAGAAATGAAGTTGTTGATGTTGATGGGTAATGATTCTTTCATCACAAGATGTTCATAATTGTCCTCTTCATTACCATATGTATACGCACTCTCTTAGAACACACAAGCCAAACTCTCCAGCAAGACCTATAGTGAGTTCAGTAGGTTCAATCCCATATAAGTTATCAAAATTGTTAGGTTATTTCTCAAGCCCACTGGTGGGTAAGATGTCAGAATCTAATGTCATGAGTAATGTAGATTTAGTTAACAACTTCCGATTATCTCCAGGTCGATTTTTATGTCAGACTTGTAAGTTTTGATTTATCATATTGGTTCACAAAAGTTCCAGTTGATGATCCATTAGCATATATGATGGATGCCTTTAGGTAGTCTTGGTTTACCTGTTTCAAATTCCATGTTTCTTCAGCTGATAAGATGGTGTATAAAAGACTATGTATTTTAATTCAATGGAGGATATTATGATCAGATTTTTGGCACGGGTTAGGGTAACCCTCTTTCACTTGTGTTAAGTAATTTATACGAGGAAACTTTTGAAACAAAATGACTGAGGGTTATCTTAGCCTCTAAGGCAATTTGGTTAAGGTATGTAGATGATGAGCTTTGTGTTTGGCCAATAAGTGATAATTTACAAACATTTCTCCCTTTATTCAACAATTTAGTACCTTTCATGAGATTTAATGTGAAGGTAGAGAGTAATTGTTTGTTACCATTTTTTACGTTGTTTGATCCTTAGGTTTGGAGACATGTTTAAGATTAGCATCTACAAAAATAACTGCCAGTGTTTAATCTTGTTTTCATTATTACTCAACTCAACATGATGGAATTAGACAATCATTATTCCAGTAGATGTTCCTAAGAGCATCACGTATATGCAGTCTGCAATTTATTGATGCGTTTGAGAAGATATGATTTTAATGGATCCAAGTCAAAGTATCCTAAATCATTCGGTGATAAATTCCTTAAGATGGCAAAGAAATCATTTTATAGAGTGAATCCCAAACCTCGCCTTGATACCAAGTATCTTTTATTTCTCCCTTTTAGTGATAATTCTGCCAACCTACTCGGATCCTTTAATATCAGTGTAACATTCAGCAATAACAGCACTTAGAAGAATATCTTAAAAACTTACCAGAATATTTTGCGGGTTGTGTTTACAGAAAACCATGTAGAAGTTGTAATATGTTTTATGTTAGGCAGACGAGTGAGGATCTTTACGTTAGACCAAAGCAACATAAATGCAATATAAGAGCAGGACATATTCATATGTTTTATTTGGTCATGATAGAAATTATAACCATTGTTGTCATTGGAATAGTGCTAATTGTCATAATCTGTGACTCCTTGAACTAGTGAAAAATCACTGAATCTTCTCTTATTGAATACACAAGGAATTGTAACATGAATGTTTGTGAAGGTCTGTACAAACTGGATAGCTATGTCGTAGGCAAGATTTGTAAACGGTTTCCTGTCTTAACCACATAATAAGATTTTATGACAGGCATGACTCCAGCCAGACACGAACGCCACAGACCACAAACTCTTGTGTACCACCAACGACGTCTTAGCTCCAACTCTCCTGTATAATACTGTATATATCAACTGACTGTTCTAAGTCTTCTGTCTCATTCTTGTGTCCCCCCTGACGATGTATGAATCACACGAAAGTGCACTCGGGACTTATCGTGTTTCATTTTTCCTTGTGGTTATCGGCATTTTTTTTTTTTTTTTAAACATATTAGCCATTTTCCGCGCTAGCAAGGTAGCATCAGGAACTCACACAGAGCAACCCTCTCTCGTGGAACCACTCGCCCTTCTTCCTTCTTACTCTCTCTTCTTGAATTATGTAAATTATATAAGATTGCGCAGAGATACGAAGAGACAACTTCAGTGTGAAAAGTACATTGCCTAAGGTAGCAAAAATAAATCTTAAGGAGCTTTACAGTTATCTTTGAAGCAAGAGAGTCATTACCCAGTCATTTCGTCCAATACGGGAACTGGTGACTTGATTGCAGACAGCGACTCCATCGCACTATCCTTAAATGATCTTTTTTTGCTTCTTTGTTTACGTTTAAAGACACAATTTAGGCTAAGAGAGGAAAACTTTCTTCATAATAGACATGAAAATGGATACATACATTTTTTTTTCATACATGTTCGTCATTTCCCGCGTTAGCGAGGTAGCGTTAAGAACAGAGGGTTGAACCTTTGAGGGAATATCCTCACTTTGCCCCCTTCTCTGTTCCTTCTTTTGGAAAAGTAAAAACGGGAGGGGAAGATCTTCTGCCCCCTCCCCCCTCACCCAGTTCCCTCCCCCTTTAGTTGCCTTCTACGACACGCAGGGAATACGTGGGAAGTTTTCTTTCTCCCCTATCCCCAGGGATGCATACCTACATATATTCATATATTGACACATAGGTATGTTTATATACTCATACATATTTTAACTGGCTGATAAGATTGATAATGAACCTGTGTGTATAGTGAGTGTGTCTGACGGTTGTGTATGGAGGTAGATATGTTGCTGGATGAGTCGGTATGTTGGTGTGTGGGAGGGAGTGATTGTGGTGGGCAGGTTGTTCACCCGGACGCAGCCAGGGGGACTGTTGTACCCCCTCGCTCAGCCACAGCCCTCGCCCTGCCCCTCTCCTCCTGACCATGGGAGCTCCGAAGCTCTCGGAACTGTCAACACACGTCCCGGCTGAGGAACATGTGGTTATTATGTAAAGATATTATGAAGGAGTATGTAGATGTCTGCAGTGCAGTATTAGGGTAAGTTAGCGTAGCCCAAAAGAGCACAGTTTGTTATATGATAAAGTTATTTCGTTATCCTCTGCTTAAAAGAGATGTTGCATTTGTTATCGTGGATCTGGTCTACGATCTGTCTGTGTGTGTGTGTGTGTGTGTGTATGTGTGGACGACCTCTGAGTCTACACGTAGCTGTATCTTTGGGTGAAATTACCTGTTTGTACAGTATTGGGAAGATATTCTACACGGGTAGGAGGGCACCATCTCTTGAACTTTCTCCATGAATAATTTTTAAACTTGTTTATGCTGTCCGCATTCGCACTTTCATTACTCGTGTGTGTGTGTGTGTGTGTGTGTGTGTGTGTGTGTGTGTGTGTGTGTGTTACGAAATGTAATACTTATTTGTAGTGTAAGGGGAGGGAGTTCCACACTCGTGGGGTTCTATCTCTTAAGCTTTTTCTGTTTTTTTATACAAATACTAAAATTTACGTATGCTTCCCAGTCTCGCTACCTCATACCTAATTTTAATCTGTTCACCACATATTATCAAAATATATCTCTGTATCTTTTCTAAAAAGTTTCTTGCTTAATTTTATGTTTTGTTCTTCTGTCCCTGTGTTTTGTGGAGACATGTTCACTCTCTGTGTCATTGAGCTGCTTTAGAAACTTAAAGGCTGTGATCAGGTCACTCCTCACACTTTCCTTCTCTCATCTTGATGGACGGATTCAAGGCGTCTAGCCATTCCTTGGAAACCAACCCTCTTGATTCAGTTACCTTCAACATTCCCCTCCCCTGGACTTCCGTGTATGGTTCTCTGTGCTCCTGTGAGTGTGGTGACAGAGCTTGAACAGCGTATTCAGGTGTTGGCCTAACGTTGTATGTGAACAACTAGTTATTTCCTCGTCCATGTACTTGAATGCCATTCTGATATTATCCACCAGACATTTCCTCTCCTTTACTGTTCTTCTAATGTGGAACTCTGGCTATAGGTAAGGGACATTGTCGACCACCAAGTCCATCTCACAGATAGATTTCTGGAGCTTGTTTCCTGCTCGATAATATTAATGTCAAAGCCTTCTTTCTCTGTTTCCGATCCTCAGTGCTCTTCATTTAATCCCTCATGATGTATGCATCATCTTCAAACATACCCAGGTAGAGGAGTCCATACCCTCGAGCAAGTCATCGCCCTAGACCAAGAAGAGTAACGGTCCCGAGACGGAACCCTGGGGCACTCCGCTCACGACCTCCACCCATGTAAAGAGGCTCTCGTGACATGTGTCCTTTGCTCTCATCCACTGAGATAATCTCCCCATCAAAGTAAATCCTCTTTCTTCCTTCCTAAAGTTTCATTTTCTTTACCAGCCTCCTATGTGGTGGGTTCAGTGCTTTCTGGCATTATAGACGCAGACAATCCGATCCATGTTTCCAGTCTAGAACAGAGCTCACTCTCTCGTGTAAAACAGATTCGTTATGCACGACCATCTTTCCCTGTATCCATGTTCTCTCTCTTTGGGTAGTTTTTCATCCGTTTGGCCTCTGATTATATCATTCCTATTGCGTTACGTGTGTGTGTGTGTGTGTGTGTGTGTGTGTGTGTGTGTGTGTGTGTGTGTGAGCCACCCATCACTTTCCGTATTTTTAGTCTTACACCAGCATTTCTACTCCCCTCACCATTTACCATCTCTCTTACTCTATCTCTTGCCCCTGCCTTCCATCACCCTCCCCTCCTCCGGTTCTTCCTTCCTTCCCTCCTCCCTCCCTCTCAGCTTGCCTCCGTGTTCTACCCGTCCATCTTTCTACCAGACAGTAACCCTCCACTTGCCAGTAAAATCCCCGGGAAGCACAAGTGTCAACAGAGAGCAATCTCCTCACGGCTCCTCAGCCTGTGAGGCTCAGGGTCAGATACAGCACCAACACGACCCGCTGCCAAGCTAAACAAACCCGCGCCCCTTGGCTTCCCCCAGCAGGTGTAGTCACCTTCACCAGCAGGTTGGGGTCCCCAGCAGGTGTAGTCACCATCACCAGCAGGTCGGGGTCCCCAGCAGGTGTAGTCACCTTCACCAGCAGGTCGAGGTCCCCAGCAGGTGTAGTCACCATTACCAGCAGGTCGGGGTCCCCAGCAGGTGTAGTCACCATCACCAGCAGGTCGGGGTCCCCTGCAGGTGTAGTCACCATTACCAGCAGGTCGGGGTCCCCAGCAGGTGTAGTCACCATCACCAGCAGGTCGGGGTCCCCAGCAGGTGTAGTCACCATCACCAGCAGGTCGGGGTCCCCAGCAGGTGTAGTCACCATCACCAGCAGGTCGGGGTCCCCAGCAGGTGTAGTCACCATCACCAGCAGGTCGGGGTCCCCAGCAGGTGTAGTCACCATCACCAGCAGGTCGGGGTCCCCAGCAGGTGTAGTCACCATCACCAGCAGGTCGGGGTCCCCAGCAGGTGTAGTCACCATCACCAGCAGGTCGGGGTCCCCAGCAGGTGTAGTCACCATCACCAGCAGGTCGGGGTCCCCAGCAGGTGTAGTCACCAGCAGAAAACATAGACAGTGAACAGTTCCTAAGCTGCACCAGAAGTCATGAGAGGAAATCGAGCAAAATTGAAAATTGTAATAAAAAAAAGCTCAAAGAAAATTATATTTATTGTGGAAGAGCAGTGAGTGAATGTATTAGACCTAGTAATGAGACTGTGTATGTGGAGAACATGCAGATGGCCAGTGAAGTCAGGGAGTAAGAGATGGAAGCACATGAACCTTTCCTTACGTACGTACAGTAGAACAAAATAAACGCCCGTTTTCTCTTATGGATCTGAATTAGAAAATGGATATCCTGGTGATTTGACCAAAGAACTAATATCACTGCGTATCTTATAGAAGATTTTATAGAAAACTTGACACAGAGCCAAATACGTCTTGTTAACTTCACTGAATTAGGTACAAAAGCCTAGATACAAAATACTTTCCCACCCTTGCAAAAAAAAAAAAAGCGACACATGAGGGAACTAATGATGAACATAGTACAAATGCTCTTAATATGAGATGATAAGAGTTTGGTTTTATACTTTGGAAATAGTACTCAGTACCCAAATGATGTAGAACAAAAGCAGAGCCATTTTTTTTATTGGGAAAATAAATAAGTTTCATCATTTGCAAAAAAAATAAGAGTCAACAGATGTAGTACAAGGGTACACGATATCATATTAACAACCCATCTGACGTGTCTCGTCTCTGAGTCATTGGGTTGTAAGTTCAGCTTCCATGCCATACGTCATAGGATTGTAGAGTCAGGCTACAACTCATACGTTATAGGATTGTAAGGTCAGGCTATAACCCATAAGGCATAGGGTTGTATGTTTAGGCTACAACCTATACCTCTTAGGGTTGTAAGTTAGTCTCCAGTCCATAAGGCCTTGATTATTGGTCGTGATTACCTCAGTGAATTCAAGTCGTCCATGGTCTTTGTACACTTATATGAGATACGGACTTACGTTGATTAAGATGCGGACTTACGTCAAGATACGGACTTACGTTAATTAAGATACGGATTTACGTTAAGATACTGACTTACGTTCATCAAGATACGGGCTTGCGTTAATATATACTTCAGAAAATTGGAGGGCAGTGCCTCCTTTTCAGTCGTAGAATGATTTACATTGGCATTTCTCAAAGTCAGTGCAATAGTAGCGAATAAAATGCAAAATCTTATTTGTGCCTGAATGCATAAGGACTGATTTAGCTGCTGGGAAACTGGCATCAGCCGGAAGGACGAACAGCTGTGCTTATAATTAGGCACCTGCATCACTGTAGCATGAACAAGAAGTTCTAATATGTTCAGAGAAGTACGCTCAAAATCCTCCGACCAAACTCGGAGTTGGACAGATCCCGAGGTCGACGAACAACGACAGCAACAAAAAAGGTACTTCATGCAAAGCAAACTTACACCGGCAGAAACTCCAAGCAACACAGCAACACACAAAAGATATCACCGCAGCCAGATGTCAGCTGCCTGCAGGACAGATGAACGTGTGCTAACGAGAACGTCGTCTCCAGATACATCAACCCCACAACTCGAGACAGCAGCGACAGAATGATAAAAACAACAGCTACGTCATCCTGAACAACCAGCTCGGTGGAAAACAAGACACGTTACAAGACTCTAACGTAGTTTATGAATTCGAATGTCAGTTCAGGAGAGTGTAAGGTCCTTACCAACATGACCTACGAGGGAAGGACAACCTGTACACTGTCCACAAGACTCGCCCTACACCCACAAGAAGGTTCCGTCAAACTACATGTCGTCAAGAAGGACAACACTGCCCTCACACGAGAGACGGTTGTCAAATCTACAAGGTTACTACGTCGTGAACAAGAGGATTATGCATCACCGAAGCACCAAGTATCAAGAATCAACCACCAGAACACAGCTCCAGACAGAAGTGTACAACTCCATGACCCAGCACATCACAGTCAATGAGCGCGCAGTCCACCTGCAGGTATTACCCCGCCTCACCCCGCTAGTCAGTCACCCATCATCATTCCCACCTGCCTTGTTGACCTGCCCACACACACCCCTTGATGATTTGATGCATTCAAATCGAAACCTCGAGACAAACATCTAAGAAAGGGTAGTGAGTGGTGGGATGAAGAAGTAATGTTGATAGTGAACGAAAAAAGAGATTACAGGAAAGAGCATAAGATTAGTAATAAGAGCATCAGGGAGGTGAAGAATTGACATAATCATCCCGGGTGGAATTAGAAGAAACACGAGAACCAAAGAGAGTTGCTGTGTTTACGTCAGAACCGGAAAGTGAAGGAAAGGTAGAGCGACGGACGTTGTTAACGATGCCCTGAGCTAAAGGTCAGAGAGACTCATTAGTAGATGAAGAGGAGAGGTTATCGCACTTCCTTTGAATCTGCTTTATAGGTGTTACTTTGGGTTTTGCTCCTGAGAGCTGGCTGCTTGTGTGCCCCCTTCACTGGCTAGACCACGCAGTACTCGACAACCTGCTGCACCACATGATTACTCTGTGGCCGTTAGCAAGTCTAGGGTAGTCCGTTTTGATAAATGTTTCTTTTCAAACATTCGAAGTTTTGAAACTCTCTACCCTCTCATCTACCTTCTCATGTCTTTCCCAACTACTATGACCTAGCACATTTAAAAGACAGGTTTTCGCTTACTTAAAATTTGTGAATACTTTCCCTTGTCTCTTCTCTTCCCGTTTCATTAAACTCTATTTCATTTAAGGTCCGGCCTTGATGTGGACTTTTGGCGGTGACTGGAACAAAAAATTGAGTAAACGAACGCTTTGCTTCACAAATAACGTACTTGCAGTGATTGCGAGGCGATGATAAATGCTGAATGTGAGTCGAAGGAAGGGGAGTTTTTCCGAGCCCGATATGCCCGATCCCTTGCCTGAATGGCCTCAGAACAGGAACGGTTGGGACCGTGGATCGGAAATGGTCGGTTTGGAGGAAGAGGGGACAAATGCTTCCATTCCCGCAACAATAACCTCTGCTATGCGTTTGGCGGAGACAGAAGCATCACCACATATGAGACAATAATTTAACCAAGGAAAGTCAGAAAAGAATTTTCTAAAGGTTTTCCAGTCAGCTTTGTTGAGGTGCCAATATTTACATTTAGAAGGGGCTGCTGGAGGGGGAGGTGGCGTTGGAATAGATATATTCATGAGATTATAGTCAGATGGACCCAGTGGAGACGAGATTGTGTAGCTACAGTGCGAAGCATTAGAGGTGAAAAACAGATCCAGAATATAAGGAGAGTGGTCACAGCGGTCAGGAATGTGGGAGATAATTTCCTCTAGATCATTGAGAATGGAGAACTTGAGGGATTCAATCCCATAACCATCTGTAGGGGAAGTGTTCAACCGTTTCTTATGGTAAGCGTTTAAAAATCTCTTGGGTGGAGGATCTTGGCTTGCGGGTGAGAGGATGTCACGGCCTCATGGCAGGAGTTTAGATAGTCGAAGACAGATGCAATATTTGTGGAATGAGGAGAGAGCAGTTGGCGAAACAGGAAAACGGTGGTAGTTGGGAGACAGATTTTGTGCCAGATAACATCGAAGTTTAAGGACTCAAGGTCTTCGAGGCGTGCCACACGTGTGTTGATGATGGTGTAAGCACACACACATCACACCGTGAGTGGAGATTATACTTAGAGGTGAGAAAGGCGTCAGTGACAATATCATTATACAATTGAGTCTCAGAGAAAAGGAAGGTATTAGAGTTACTAGACAGAAGAAAGAGAGACCACGAATGTTGGTAGAGTGAATAGAAAAAGAAGCAGATCTATCAGAGAGGGAAAGGTCGTGGGAGGGGCCGGTACTGCTACCGTCTGAGCCCTCCCTTTCATTGGCAGCAGAGTCTGGCGGGAACCCGGAGATTCTTAGCACCTTATGATGTAAGGGACTAAGGGCCATAAGTTTGCTGGACTTTACTGTGGTTAGATGAATAAATAGATATCGGAGAAGATAAGGCAAGACAACCTATGTGAAGAAAAATAAGTGGGGTTTGGATAGGTGTATGGTGCTTTTAAGAAGGTGGCAGGATATGCCTGGTGGTCCCGTTTTGATGAGAAAGCAAGACCAGCAGTCCTGACATGGAGAGTGTAAGATGGATGGTTCCAGGCGCCACTTTAGCTCTTCTCAGTCAGGACGGTAATACTACTCTGGGCGGCTGTTGTCAACAACCTACTACCTAATGGGTTGTCCTAAGGGCACGGGACGGGGTATTCCATAATGTAGCTCGGGGTATTGGGAATATCCACTACACTACCACCTGAGCCCTCCCTTTAGCTTGCAACAGAATCACACAAGACAGTGTGGTCACAGGAGAATCCCTTAAATTTGCGATGGGTCATGGAAGGGGCCAGTAATCTGTTGTAAGAGAGGATGAATAGGACGTTGTTTGAATTCGTGAGAGTAAAGTCTGTATGAAGAAACTTGTGAATGGTATTTACCAGAAAGGGTTACACGCACGTCAGAGGAGGCGAATGTAAAAGATGAATGGTGAACATTTATGGGTAAAAGAGAAATGATGAATGATGTTATACACTACAGGAGGTTCTCACAGAACGATAGGGTCTGCATACCTGGTGATCTGTCGTTCTAGCGGAATGTCGTCGCATGAGCGACTGAAACCCATGTCATATAGGATTTTTATTCTTTTCTATCTACAGAAGCTTCCTAGATTGCCATATGATTTAGATTTTCCCGAAACCTTTACGATGCACTTGTGAGGAATACTTGTAACAATTTTTATCGTCTCTTTCAGGTGAGTGTTGCTGCAGCCACCTTGATTGACCGGGAGTGGGTAAGTTGGCTCCTCCGTCTTCTTGTTAGCTCAGGTGAGGCTCTGGAGGCGGGACAGCCGGGCTAGGCCGCAACCTGGACCGCTCTGTTTGGGGGCGAGAACCAGGAAGGAGATTCAGACTTCAGAGGTTTGTCTTCACGAGGAGAGGAACGCCATTCACAGTGAGGTGGTGTGTCTGTGTTACAGTACCACCAGTTGCTGCTGGCTGTATACAGCTTCATGTGGGCTGAGCCGACCCATAGTGAGGGGAGAAGACAAGTCCTGCTGTAAGGGAGGGGAGTGACTCAGGGTAGGAGGGACAGACTCCTGGGTAGGAAGACTGCCTCTACCCAGCGGCGGGGGACTGGAGGTGGGAAGGATGGTGATAAATGACGGTTTAGCACCTGCACCATGACGGTGTAGCACCAGCACCATGACGGTGTAGCACCTGCACCATGACGGTGTAGCACCAGCACCATGACGGTGTAGCACCAGCACCATGACGGTGTAGCACCTGCACCATGACGGTGTAGCAAGTTGTGCAAAGAGAACCGTCACATTTTTACAAGTTATGTTTCGAGGTAGATCATATTATTGCAAGTTCTTGTAAGAAAAAGGTCACTTTAGCACATTTTGTTAAGTGAAAGTTCAAAGTTTAGCAAATGCTGGTTAGAGAAAAGTTAAACTTGCAAGTTCTACATATATGGTGACATTTTGGCAGGAGTTGAACTTAATCGAGTCCTTTTAAGGTCAATGATCATGTATGCCTAGTTACCTGAAAGGTCACAGATCATATATTATCTGGTCAGTTGAAGAGGCCAATGATCATGCAAGTTTAGTCGGTTGAAATGGTCACTGATCATGTGATCATCTGAATATTAAACCGAAGTAATTCTATCATTACGAAAAAGTAAGACTTTCCGTGCATTTTTTTAGATTCGAAAATGAATCATACATACAAATTTGGGAAATCTGTGAGCCACTGCACGTTCTTCTGTGTTATCTTCTTTCTTTTCGTTGACGACTCTATCTGAGAGAGAGAGAGAGAGAGAGAGAGAGAGAGAGAGAGAGAGAGAGAGAGAGAGAGAGAGAGAGAGAGAGAGAGAATATGAAAAAAAGAGCGTAATTAAAGTTGGAATTTGTTGGAAGCTGAGGAGGACACGCGGGGTTGAGTTGCGAGAGGGAGGGCGCTAGTGTTTCAGGAAGCTGGTACTAAGTTTGGTCAGAAGCTCCGAGTTGGGGGAGAGGTTTTTTTTGTGGTACCCGACACCCCAGTGTATTGCCCAAGAGCCCCCGAGGCCCGGCTTATATGTATGATAATTTCTGCATGGCTCCACTGAGAGAATACCAGTGGAAAACGGTGAAGTATGCAAATTTGTGGTTTGTGTATGTTCGTATGATTTTGCGTACGTATGTGTGTGCGTGTGTGTATGTGTGTGTTTGTGTGTGTGTGTGTGAGTGTAAGAGTATGTTGTACCTGATCTGTGCTCATATGTGTACCTATGTGTACAGCCGTCCACAGCTCGTGAAGACGTCCACTGGGAACGGTCCACCATTAACATAGCTCCCACAAGACGGGCATGTGAAAGTATGGCTGCTTCTGGAAGGTACACTTACTCATGCATAGTTACTCCTGAGAAGTGTGGTCACTCCTGGAAAATATGGTTACTCCTGGAATGGGTGATTACGCCCTGAAAGTACGATCCCTCCTGGAAAATATGGTTATTTCTGGAAAGTGTGGTTATTCCTGGAAAATATGGCTTTGGGAAAGTATGGTTATTCTTGGGAGGCGTGGTCACCCCTGGAAAGCATGGTCACCCCTGGAAAGCATGGTCACCCCTGGAAAGCATGGTCACCCCTGGAAAGCATGGTCACCCCTGGAAAGCATGGTCGTCCCTGGAAAGCATGGTCACCCCTGGAAAGCATGGTCGTCCCTGGAAAGCATGGTCACCCCTGGAAAGCATGGTCACCCCTGGAAAGCATGGTCGTCCCTGGAAAGCACGGTCGTCCCTGGAAAGCATGGTCACCCCTGGAAAACATGGTCACCCCTAGAAAGCATGGTCGTCCCTGGAAAGCATGGTCGTCCCTGGAAAGCATGGTCGTCCCTGGAAAGCATGGTCACCCCCGGAAAGCATGGTCACCCCTGGAAAGCATGGTCGTCCCTGGAAAGCACGGTCGTCCCTGGAAAGCATGGTCACCCCTGGAAAACATGGTCATCCCTGGAAAGCATGGTCGTCCCTGGAAAGCATAGTCACCCCTGTAAAGCATGGTCGCCCCTGGAAAGCATGGTCGTCCCTGGAAAGCATGGTCGCCCCTGGAAAGCATGGTCACCTCCGGAAAGTATGTTCACTCCTGAAAAATATGATTACTCGTGAAAATGTGGTCACTCCTGGAAAGTTCAGGCACTCCAGGAAAATATGGTTTTTAGAAAGCATGGTCACTCCTGGAAAGTATGGCGACTCTTTAAAAGTATGGTTTTTCGTGGAAACTACGGTCACTTCTGGAGAATATAGTTATGGAATGTATGATGCATTCTGGAAAGTATGGTCACTCCTGAAAAATATGGTTACTCTTGGAAAGCAAGGCAAGTCCTGGAAGGTATGGTCACTCCGAGAAAATATGGTCACTTCTGGAAGGTACAGTCACACCTGGAAAGTGTGAATGTAAAGTTGGACCCACCCAGTGCCAGTATTTGTATTCCTGCAGGCGGTTTTGTTGTCTCTGCTGTAGGTAAAGCTCTTCCGTGTTTCTTTTGTCGTAGTCGTCGTCTTTTGAGTCTGGGTCGATGCTGCTACGGGAGGTCGATGAGATCCAGCAGGTAGGACAGATATCTGGCATCTTCGATCCCTCGCTGGAACGGATAAAGCAGAACTTGCTGTGTTGCAAGCACGGACAACAGCACTGAGATCCATTACCACATCATCAAGATATCTAAGAAAATTATAAGTTCGTAGGTATGGGGATACAGTGGCCCCATCTATATGTCGAGTGGACGTAATATTCATGGAGAGCTATTCGATATTATGGAAATTCGATGTCATGGGATACATAAGAGGCATTTGCGATTGTGTAATGAAACACTGAAGGAAGAATGAATATTCATCATGAAACTGTCTGAATCGAAAACTGAATCCTGGAAATTTTAAAGCTCTTGGATTTTTTTTCTTTCTTTCTTTTTTGTACCAAGTGGTAACTCTACCTTGGCTGTACGTCTGGTCGACCCATGGTACGAGAACATGATGGTGATGAGATAGCCCCGGAGTAACGCTCCTGACCACAGCAAGTGATCTCGGAGACTAGAGAGACATTTGAAGAAGATGACTTAACTTCCTGCAGTTGGCGAGGATGGTGTCTAAGACTTAAGGTCCACGAAGCATAAGTCGAGAAGCCTTGAGTGAACGAAACTCTTGCCTCGATCATTGCTGAGGGAGTACAGGGAAGTTTCCTTTCTGCAACCCGTCATGAGAAAATGAAATAAAAAAGATGCCACCATCTCTGTTCTTCGCTGAAAATAAAAGGTATAAGTTAGGCATATATGAATGTATGCTGAAGAGAAGTCTGTATTTTTTTTTTTTTTTTTTTTTGTGGAGATCCTGGGAGTGTATTGATACCAAGACTTTAAAGACGAACTTGATAAAGTATCAGCCTTGTGTCAACCTCCTCGGCATCTTTTGTCTTGCTGATTTCCTTCCCCACCAGAAAGAAAAGAAAGTCATGAGTAACTGTAGTTGAGATCTGGCCAAGGGAAGCAGGAAGCAGAACTGAGGACGACGGGGATCTGGAAGGATTGTTGGATCAGTTGGATTTTTTTTTTTTTTTTTTTTTTTTTTTTTTACAGAAGTTTCAGATTAGAGGACAATTGTGTTTAAGACCAAAATCAAAGAAGACGTTTATGAAGATATCTTCAGAGCAAACAACGGGGTTATCTGATTTACTATATAGAACCTGCCTAGAGATAGTATGGCGTATCAGAGGTAGAGGAGAGGATGATAGAAGAAAAGGGGATGACCACTTTTGCAAGATAGAGAGAGAACTTTATCACAAGTCGATGAGACGATTAAGGAAGTTTTGGATATAATTTTCTGCAGAGAACGACTACAAGGAGGTGCAGAGGCGAGCCAACAACCCGAGCCGGGCTGTGATGGGGGGGTGGGGGGGGTGATATCAAGAGGGAGGGAGACTGGGCCGGTGGAGAGGGGGAGGAGAAAAAAGAAAATCCAACGTGAAAAGGAAAACACATTGTCAGCGGGAAATTGTATCAGATGATGTAGGGAGTGTTGTGGGGGATTTATTGAAGGTGGCAGAAGAGGGAGAGGCGGCAATAACCAGCCTGGTATACAGGAGAGATATAAGCCCCGGCAAGTAGGTAGGTGGCGCTGAGGGGAAGCAAATGAAAGAATATTCTCGATCATTTTTGTTGGAGGCGTCAAGTGTGTGCCGTAGGAAACCCACAGTTTGAAGATCTGTGTAGCAGGAGGGGAGGTCTCCTCGGGCGGTGCGGGGAGACAGAGAGATACGTGCAACATGAGTTAGGAGGAATGCAGTGATTGTGG
Source organism: Panulirus ornatus (assembly GCF_036320965.1). Classification (NCBI taxonomy): domain Eukaryota; kingdom Metazoa; phylum Arthropoda; class Malacostraca; order Decapoda; family Palinuridae; genus Panulirus; species Panulirus ornatus. Next base: position 17,661,848 of record NC_092224.1, read on the forward strand.
ATTTTCTGATAAGGTGAATGAAGGAGAGGAACCGTTCGTATCTCTAGTTCCCAAGAGGTAGAGTGCGGGGAAAAAGGATGGAGATTTACTCCTAAAAGCCTTGAGAATTCATGTAGATTAAAAAAAAAGATTCGGATCTAAACATTTAGGTGAACGTATTGCGATGATCTCAGTCTTTTCCCCATACGGTTATGACGGCCGTAAAACCTTGTGAAGCTTGAGAGAGAGAGAGAGAGAGAGAGAGAGAGAGAGAGAGAGAGAGAGAGAGATTCGCATCTTTCCTAAGAACCCCGTCACTAATTACCCCTCACTGAGGGCGCTCCCCCACAGAAGGTTGAGACAGGCCGTAACTTTTCCCAGCTCGGCTTTATTGATGTACACGGAAGAAATATTATCAAAACGGATGAAAAGTTGGGCTTGTAGCCCACATTGTGCGTTTACCGTGGCGATCGTGTGGTGTGGGGTGGGGTGGCTGCCACGGGGAAGGCGAGGCGAGGCCCGTCTGGGTGAGGGTGATGGAAACTGATGATGTATCGGGGATGCAGTATTGCCCCGTTCACCCCGGGAAACTGCTTGACCGATTATAGTGATGGCATCTTAGCTTCCATCACCACGACCGTATGACCCGTAAGCGCGACGCTGCGACCCTCGAGGGCGACGCTATGGGCCTTGACGACTACTGTATATACTTTAGATGTGATGGAGTGGCCTTCGACTTGACCCAAAGGGTCAGGTCAGAGGCCAGGCCATCATACTTAACTGTAGTACCATCAGGTTCAAGAACCGTACCGTCGTACTCAAGGATCGTACCGTCGTGCTCAAGGATCGTACCTTCATACTCAAGGATCGTACCGTCGTATTCAAGGACTGTACCGTCATAGTCATGGATCGTACCGTCATATTCAAGGATCGTACCGCCGTGCTCAAGTTTGCTAGAGGCAAATATATTCATTTGTGCGCTACCATTGGACACCATCGCCTCAGGTTGGAAGTCATGGTGAAAAGGACAGACTGTAATGTGCACCTTATTCTCTCTCTCTCTCTCTCTCTCTCTCTCTCTCTCTCTCTCTCTCTCTCTCTCTCTCTCTCTCTCTGTAAATATATATATATATATATATATATATATATATATATATATATATATATATATATATATATATATATATATATATATATACATACGAATAAAGTGCATATGAACGCCCACCTTCATAGAACATACAAACCTCCAACAGCCAGGATCGAACCCGGGACCCTTGTGCAAGAGGCAGTCTATGGCCATAGCCAGTGGTTAGCATGCCTGCCTCTATTTCGAATAGTTGTTAACTATTATACAGTCCCATAGCGTAGTGGTTAGCATGCCTGCCTCTTGCACAGGGGTCCCGGGTTCGATCCTGGCTGTTGGAGGTTTGTATGTTCTATGAAGGTGCGCGTTCATATGCACTTTATTCGTATTCATATACCTCCGCGTTGTACAGTTAGGTTCGGTAAAACGCTATCAGCTGGCTATGTGCGTCTGTTCGGAAACAACCGGTATAGACCCCGTTGCTCACCATTGTGAGACGAAGGGTATTCGAGTACTTAGTATTTCGAATAGTTGTTTCCTATTATACAGTCCCATTGCCTAGTGGTTAGCATGCCTGCCTCTTGCACAGGGGTCCCGGGTTCGATCCTGGCTGTTGGAGGTTTGTATGATTATATATATATATATATATATATATATATATATATATGTATATATGTGTGTGTGTGTGTGTGTGCGTGGGCGTTTATGTGTATACATGTGTATGTGAGTGGGGTGGGCCATTCTTTCTTCTGTTTCCTTGCGCTACCTCGCTAACGCGGGAGACAGCGACTAAGGAATAATATATATATATATATATATATATTTTTTTTTTTTTTTTTTTTTTTTTTTATACTTTGTCGCTGTCTCCCGCGTTTGCGAGGTAGCGCAAGGAAACAGACGAAAGAAATGGCCCAACCCCCCCCCCCCCCCATACACATGTACATACACACGTCCACACACGCAAATATACATACCTACACAGCTTTCCATGGTTTACCCCAGACGCTTCACATGCCTTGATTCAATCCACTGACAGCACGTCAACCCCTGTATACCACATGACTCCAATTCACTCTATTCCTTGCCCTCCTTTCACCCTCCTGCATGTTCAGGCCCCGATCACACAAAATCTTTTTCACTCCATCTTTCCACCTCCAATTTGGTCTCCCTCTTCTCCTCGTTCCCTCCACCTCCGACACATATATCCTCTTGGTCAATCTCTCCTCACTCATTCTCTCCATGTGCCCAAACCATTTCAAAACACCCTCTTCTGCTCTCTCAACCACGCTCTTTTTATTTCCACACATCTCTCTTACCCTTACGTTACTTACTCGATCAAACCACCTCACACCACACATTGTCCTCAAACATCTCATTTCCAGCACATCCATCCTCCTGCGCACATCTCTATCCATAGCCCACGCCTCGCAACCATACAACATTGTTGGAACCACTATTCCCTCAAACATACCCATTTTCGCTTTCCGAGATAATGTTCTCGACTTCCACACATTTTTCAAGGCTCCCAAAATTTTCGCCCCCTCCCCCACCCTATGATCCACTTCCGCTTCCATGGTTCCATCCGCTGACAGATCCACTCCCAGATATCTAAAACACTTCACTTCCTCCAGTTTTTCTCCATTCAAACTCACCTCCCAATTGACTTGACCCTCACCCCTACTGTACCTAATAACCTTGCTCTTATTCACATTTACTCTCAACTTTCTTCTTCCACACACTTTACCAAACTCAGTCACCAGCTTCTGCAGTTTCTCACATGAATCAGCCACCAGCGCTGTATCATCAGCGAACAACAACTGACTCACTTCCCAAGCTCTCTCATCCCCAACAGACTTCATACTTGCCCCTCTTTCCAGGACTCTTGCATTTACCTCCCTTACAACCCCATCCATAAACAAATTAAACAACCATGGAGACATCACACACCCCTGCCGCAAACCTACATTCACTGAGAACCAATCACTTTCCTCTCTTCCTACACGTACACATGCCTTACATCCTCGATAAAAACTTTTCACTGCTTCTAACAACTTGCCTCCCACACCATATATTCTTAATACCTTCCACAGAGCATCTCTATCAACTCTATCATATGCCTTCTCAAGATCCATAAATGCTACATACAAATCCATTTGCTTTTCTAAGTATTTCTCACATACATTCTTCAAAGCAAACACCTGATCCACACATCCTCTACCACTTCTGAAACCGCACTGCTCTTCCCCAATCTGATGCTCTGTACATGCCTTCACCCTCTCGATCAATACCCTCCCATATAATTTACCAGGAATACTCAACAAACTTATACCTCTGTAATTTGAGCACTCACTCTTATCCCCTTTGCCTTTGTACAATGGCACTATGCACGCATTCCGCCAATCCTCAGGCACCTCACCATGAGTCATACATACATTAAATAACCTTACCAACCAGTCAACAATACAGTCACCCCCTTTTTTAATAAATTCCACTGCAATACCATCCAAACCTGCTGCCTTGCCGGCTTTCATCTTCCGCAAAGCTTTTACTACCTCTTCTCTGTTTACCAAATCATTTTCCCTAACCCTCTCACTTTGCACACCACCTCGACCAAAACACCCTATATCTGCCACTCTGTCATCAGACACATTCAACAAACCTTCAAAATACTCATTCCATCTCCTTCTCACATCACCGCTACTTGTTATCACCTCCCCATTTGCGCCCTTCACTGAAGTTCCCATTTGCTCCCTTGTCTTACGCACCCTATTTACCTCCTTCCAGAACATCTTTTTATATATATATACATCATTCTCTGAAGTATTTGCTTGATGAATATACTTCAAAATCGGAACATGAATTAAAAGAAGAGAACAGAAAAGGTCGGGAAATGTCATTTGATTTGTTTCTTGGCGATAAGAGAGAAAGCGGATGTGTTGCGAGGAGTAAGTGTGAGGTGTGAAGATGTGGAGGAAGGAGTGGATGAGGTCAGGACTTGGAATCATACGAGAAGGTCAGGTCACAGATCTGTTAGTCTTGGACGAGGTTGATTGTTAAGAGAACAGCAGTAGTAGGTATGGAGACGAGATGGTAAAGCAGAAGGCTCCTCTCCACCCCACCTCTCTCTCCCTCCGGTACATCATCCCATAGAAAAATAGCCAAAGAAAGAAAAAACGTAACGAGGTATAGAGAGAATATGATTTCCTGCTACGGGTATTTCATGGTAAAAAATGATTGTTCTATAGCTCTACTGCAGGAAATAAAAGTAAACTTTTATCCACGTATGTATCACATCTATATATCTTCATCTCGTTAGCCCCGGACATTGTGTGGCTATATGAAATAGAAAAAAAAATGTCCAGAGGTGATTTCTTTAAATGAAAAAGTTGTTTTTTTTAGTTTAGATGAGGTCTGATGGGAGAGCTTTTTTCTTTTTTTAGAAAATGGATGAATGTCTGACTTTCTTCATGACCTTCATTTTTGAGAAGCGGAATTAGTTTCGGTGCTCTTCTTTGTATTTGTTTTCATTCAAGTTTTTCTTCGTCTCTGACAGCATTTGATAATCAGAACTGAAGAGCAGTAAAGAGTAGATATCGTGTTTTTCTTTTCATAATTTGTCTTATTTTTGACAGTGAAATCTAACAGGTGAAATCTAACAGGTAAGCGTTGATTTGAGTAACTAAGCTCATTATTGATCATATATATATATATATATATATATATATATATATATATATATATATATATATATATATATATATATATATATATTATCCTATGTGATCCTTTCCAATATATATATATATATATATATATATATATATATATATATATATATATATATATATATAATCACTTCCAAAGTCCTGTTCTTGTGCTTTTTGTCTTGGCTTCTTAAGCATTTGATATTCGTATCTGATATTTCTTTCACAGAAATGCATTATTTTGCATTCGTTTACAGTGAAGTTCCATTTATCATGTGTGTGACCAGTGCACTGGTTGTGTCAAACGCCTGGTTTAATATTAGGACTTTGGTTCCTACTTTCTTGTCGTTAGTAAATATTGTGATCTGATGGTCTGATTATATAGACTGATGGTATTTTGGAGGGAAAATGTGCATGAGTGTAGTGGAGGAACATGGTTGATGAGATGAAGTGGGAGAGGCGTATAGTGAGAGGGAGGAGGGAAAGTCTCCTATATTTGTAGGTGGAAGTAATGCTTGCAGTGTGGTGAAGTGAGGAAAGGAATGTTTATGGTATGGTGGAGGAGGAAGGAAAGGGATATTTACGTTATGGTGAAGTGAAGGGGAATGTTTATGGAGTGATAAAATGAGGGGGCAAATGTTTTTTGGTGTGATGAAGTGAGGGAGGAATGTTTATAGTGTGGTGAAGTGAGGGGAGGCATGTTTATGATGTAGGAGAGGAAGGGATGTTTATAGTGTGGTGAAGTGAGGGGAGGTATGTTTATGATGTAGGAGAGGGAGGGATGTTTATGATGTAGGGAAGGGAGGGATGTTTATAGTGTGGTGAAGTGAGGGAAGGCATGTTTATGATATAGGGAAGGGAGAGATGTTTATGGTGTGGTGAAGTGAGGGGAGGGATGTTTATGATGTAGGGATGGGAGGGATGTTTATGGTGTGGTGAAGGGATTGACCTTTACCGCAAGAGGAATGTTTATTGTCATTTACCTTCAGGTGAAGAAAGCCTAGTGTAACGAGTCAAGTGTAGGCAATAACTTGGTGGGGTGAGGGGAAGATTGTGCATAGTGTGGCGAGGAGAGAGGAGGAGGTACCGAACAAGAGGAGGAGAATGTTGATGGTAAGAGGCGGGTGGGAACGGGGAGTACGTGGGAGAGGCAGATAACAGAAGACCTGACGGTCTGTGACGGGGTCCTCCGCTCCAGTACAGCGAGAGGTTCCTACGTTCCCAGTCTATATAGACGAAGACTGAACAGTTAAGATGAGTAAGGAGAAGAAAGATATATGGTGAGGGGATCGAGAAGGGGAAGGTCTATAAAGAGGGGAGAAGATGTATGGAAGATAAAGGAAGAGGGATTTGGAACAAAGTATACGTTAGGTGAAGATAATAGATAGAATAGGGAAAATAAGAGCGGGGAAGAGAAATGGAAGGAGAGTATATATGAGGTGAAGGATGGAAAAGGTAAAGAGGAGGTGAGAGGATGACGCCACACATGGGATTAGTGTTGGAGTGTGGGGTGTTGGCATCTGTGTCGCTTGGGTGTAGGTGACATTGGTATTAGCCTCAGTGTCGCCAGAGTGTAGATGTGGTAGAGGTTGGAGTGTCGGCCTTAGTGTCGTGGATGTGGGCGTACATGGAGGGGACGGGTATGCGGAGGACAGGTGAAATCCATGGAGGTTCATAGCGTTATCTACAGGAGGAGAGTTATAGTGTCCTGAATTCCTGGTCCGCTTGAGATAGAAACAGGATGGTAGAGCAGAGGATAGCCGCCCCTACCAACCCGTCAGTCCCTCGGTCAGAACAGTCGCCAGGAAAACAGCGAGGCCTCAGGAGCGCGCCAGGGTAGTACGTCAAGGTATACTGTCGTGGAATTGGAATGGAAGTTGTAATTGAAAATCACGACCTCGTCTGATGCTGAGGCTGGACACTCCAGGCAGGAGACTCATACCTGGAAAAAAAGAATTGAAAAAAAAAAAAGACTTGCCCATGTTCCTGTCACATACCCTTCCTTATAATTTCATGCAGTTTTTTGTGTGAATTTTTATCCAATGTGATCATATGGTCGTGCGTTATGTTGATGTTGAAATGATTTGGTTGTCTGAAAACTTCTGTAGAATCTCCATGGAGTTTACCGCCATCGAGAGACTTATTTTAGATGTTTGAGTCTTTCGCCAACAGAGCTTACAACTGAGTGACAGAATTAGTTTTGTTGTTGTTCTCTGTATTTGTTCTAGCTTTTTTTTTTTAGACATTGATAAAGCTAAATGACCAATATTGAAATGGGTATTCCATGTGAGGCCGGACTAGAACGTTGTAAGAGTGAATATTGTATTGTATTATAGCTATGAATATTGTATTGTATTCTAGCTGTGAATATTGTATTGTATTCTAGATACGAAACCTGACATAGTGTTTGCTTTGGTATATGTAGCTGGACAGTGTTTCGCGTACTTATTACCGATTGCTGCTTCCAAGTCTTTATCTTCCTGTACTTGTATTATGGTGCACCTAACACTGTAGTAGGTGGAGATGGGAGCGTTGTCCCATGTAGTCTGTGTACAGGTGTTGTGGATGAAGTGTTGGTCTGTGTGTCGCGTGGGTGTAGGTGTAGAGGATGGGGAGGTGGCTTCTAGTGTCGCCCAAGTGTTGGTGTAGAGGATGGGATGTTGGCTTCACCCCAGCCTGGGAGGAGGTATGGAGAGTTGGGCTCAGTGTAGGTGTGGAGGGCGAGGTGTTGGCCTACTGCCTGACCCCTGGTGGCCAGCCAGCAGCACCCCCCACAGGATAGGGTACAACATAACGTCTACATGTTTGTTCCTCTTGTATAACTGCCGCGTCGTGCGGCACCACACGACCCGTCCTTACAACCTGGTGTCCGTGAAGTGTCTATTCGTCGTCCATATGTCGTCTGTCAGAGTTCCCGTGGTTCGCTCGACCGTCCTTACGTACGTCGGTCAATCACCTACCATCTACCCCTCGCGTCGTAGATTGTCCGTCCGTCCGTCGGTCAGTGACCTATCATCTCTCCCTCGCGTCGTAGATCGTCGGTACGTCACAGATCATCTCTCTCTCGCGTCGTAGATCGTCGGTACGTCACAGATCATCTCTCCCTCACGTCGTAGATTATTGGTCCGTCACACGTCATCTCTCCCTCGCGTCGTAGGTCGTCCTCCCTCGCGTCGTAGGCCGTCCTCCCTCGCGTCGTAAGTCATCTTCCCTCGCGTCGTAGGTCGTCCGCCCGCGCGTCGTCTGGGCCTCCGTCGTTCAGCGTCCGTCCGTCAACAATGTTCAGCCCCGTCGTTGACCCCCCATCCACTGTGTCGCTGAGGATTATTGTGAAATTCATCACTGTTGTTGTTGTTGTTGTGTACCGAGGCAGTGGCATCAGGAACATGACAAATGAACGTGAGGGGAAAATCTCCCTGTTGTGTACCCTGTCATGCCGGAATGACTGGGCTCCTCCTACCTTGTGTCATGAACTCGTCTAGAACTTCTGTGTGTGTGTGTTGCTTGGCAGCTTTCTGAAGGGGTTTGGGAATGGTGAGTAGGTCTTACTGATAATGAGATACGTATTTAACACGATGAGGCGTGTATCTCTGCCTCACATATAGATAATAGGATGGTAATTATGGAAATGAAGTTAGAGGACATTACTACCTTCCATCCAGCTAGGAATACAAGTGGCCTTGCAGGAGGAGTTCAGACCAGAGAGGTATCGAACCCACGATAGGTTCATTGTGCAGGAGGATGAACTACAGGGTGATCATGGTATCATTCTGGTTGGAGACTTCTGAGTGGTAGACCACCACGCTGGGGTGGTACCCTCTGGTGGAAGGCAGACGGTAGAGGAAACCCATTAAGAGAAGAAACCATGGAATCGTGTAGGGGGCCGGGTTGTGGTCAGGAGGCCCTGGTGTCTGTGCATTGTACGTGGTACACTGGGAGTGCGGGTGAGCGAATGGGCTCGTCTCTTCGTTTGTTCCTGTGGTAAACTGGGAAAGGGCGACTCCAAGGGCTATCTAGATGTAACTCATCCACATGCTTATCCAAAGTGTGGAAATATCCAGCTCACCATCATAATTACAAGCTCTTGTATGATTGGTGAACTATAGTAACTAGACCTCCCAGTTCTGTAATATCTGTAATACCTAAACTCCCTGATTTCAGCCGAGTGTCTCCCTAAATCCAGTAAACCATTATTTATGTATTGACTTTGTTGGTATGTATGGAAAAAAAATTACATGTGAAATAAAAGCTATGCGAGATGCAGAGAAAGAAAAATATCTTGAAAATTCGGAGCCTAAGACTGTTTTTAGACAATTGAGCACAGTGCCTGCAGCCATCAGGGCCCCACTGTGGAGTGTGCAGTGGAGTGTATCAGACCAGCCAGGCTGTGGAGGTGATGCGGGCCGCGGTTTCCAACAGCTTGGTCGACCAACAACCCAACTTAGCATCTTGGACTCAGCTCGAAGCTGTGGGGGAAAGATCTTCGAAGACTGGCCCTGGGAACCCACCATGGGAGTACCACATGACAGAGGTACTCTAGTGTACCGCAGGAGCGTCACTTGGTACTGGAGGCGTGCGAACGTACCATAGGAACGCCACATGGTACTACAGGCATACTAGCGTATCATAGGACCACCACATGGTAGAGGTCACCTAGCATACCATAGTACCACCACAAGGTAGCGGTATCGTAGCATACCATAGTACCACCACATGGTAGCGGTATCGTAGCATACCATAGGACCACCACATGGTAGAGGTATCGTAGTATACCATAGGACCACCACATGGTAGAGGTATCGTAGCATACCATAGGACCACCACATGGTAGCGGTATCGTAGCATACCATAGGACCACCACATGGTAGCGGTATCGTAGCATACCATAGTACCACCACATGGTAGAGGTACCGTAGCGTACAGTAGGACCACCACATGGTAGAGGTATCGTAGCGTACCATAGGACCACCACATGGTAGCGGTATCGTAGCATACCATAGTACCACCACATGGTAGAGGTATCGTAGCGTACCATAGGACCACCACATGGTAGCGGTATCGTAGCATACCATAGTACCACCACATGGTAGAGGTATCGTAGCGTACAGCAGGACCACCACATGGTAGAGGTATCGTAGCGTACAGTAGGACCACCACATGGTAGAGGTATCGTAGCGTACAGTAGGAACACCAGGTGGTGACGGCACTGGTCACGGATCCCCAGTCCACCA